>NW_023270244.1:2896013-2942937 GCF_011800145.1 Mirounga leonina
GGGTGCAGAAAACACCCAAAGTATCTGGAACCTAGCACCCTCTGTGTTTTTTGTGTGTTAGCACCCTCTGGGGCCCCGTGCTTTCTCAGTGCAGCTGGGCAACTGTCAGGAGGTCAGCGTAAGGTAACCAACCAGGTCACCCCCCTTTCAGGGGTGCAAAGGGATGCTCCAAGCCCTCGCGTCCCCTGAGTGTGCGGATACCGCGAGAGCGCGCACGGAGGGACCCTCCGAGTAACACCTCCCACCCTGCGCGGCCCCCATTCCCCGCGACGCGGCCCCGCCCCGCCCGCGCCGACTCTACCTGCGGACGCTGGAGGCGCGGCGGCGGCGACGGCTGGCGGTCCTGCGGTTGGCCGGGCGGCTGCTCGGGCTTTGTAAAGCTGCCCGACCCCACCCTCTCCGACCTCGGGCGCGCCCCCTTCCCCCCGCCCGCCTGCAGCCGCCCCGCTGGGCCACCTCGCTGCGGCCGGCCGCCGCCTCTCTGCGGGGCGGGGGCTGCGGGCCCTCCCCACCCTCGCGGCCTGCTCCGAGACCTTCGGGCGGGGCCCTGGGCCGCCCCTGCCACCACCCCACCCCTACCCCCACCGGAGCTGGCACCCCGCGGCGCCGGCTCCACCCCCCACCCTCGGGGTCCCCCAGCCCTGGTCAGCCCAAGTGCCTGTGACCCCGCCCTTGTCTGCGCAGGGCCGGAGGGACCGCGCCCCAGTGCCGGCGTCCCCACGACCCACCTCTGGGATTCCCGTGGGGTGGCCAGGAGTTGGGGGGGGCGACTCCTTCTACCAATGGAGGCCAAGTCTGGGGAAAGTTTCTGGCGGAGTCAAGGGTCAGCTTTTTCTTGTAGGGACGTTCTCTAGCCCAGAGATAGAAACCCAAGCGATTCTATCTGCGGTTTCTGCTGACATCACAAACCACACATCACTCGGTGTCGTGTTGGGTAGTTTACACAGACTCCCTATCATTACTGCAGCCTTCTGCACGTTCGCCCTTCAGAAGCCCAGCCGAGTGACATTTCAGCGGACGCGTTAAAGGAACTTAATTTTTTAATAAAAAGTTAATGCTGGAAGCCAATACATTACATGCTAGTTCTGCCCCAAGCTCCAATCATGGTCACCTCTGAGTAATTCAGACCTTTCAACGACCAGGATTACGTAGGCTGGTCACTACCTTGCACTTCCAAATCTCCAGAACTTTCCCTCTCTTTAGCCGTCTTTATTTCCCTGGCTATATGGAGGAGGGGTGAAAATGAAATGCAACAAAAACAATTTCAAGAGCTTTTAACAGTTGGTATAAAAGTGTATGGGAGAGACAGTCTGCAATCATTGAAAATAAGATTCGAAAATTATCTGTAGATCTCACTCTTCAGTTTTACCATTTTGCTTGAGTTTGAATTATGGAAGGCTAGGGGTATCTATTATTTTTAGCAGAAATAATACTTTTCTAAGAATTATTAAGCAGATTAAATGTATAATATGGTTATGATGGCTCAGGGTAAAATTCCCTTTACAGAAGAATGTGTTACCAGCTGATAGGAGACATCTTTTTTGGTGAGATAAAATTGGTTTTGTCTTAGAAGGTAAATAATAGAGAAAGGTAAGCTAGAAAACATAGAATCTCTATAGTCCTACCTGCCATCTGATGTATATAATGCCTTTTTGGCTTCCCTCTTTCTTTCAATTGCTCCTAATAAGCTATAATTTAAAGATTGCTCAAAGCTTTGATATTATTCATTCTTTAAAGTATTTAATGAGGGCTCAAAAACTGCCTGGCACTGAGCTTGGTGCAGGTGATATAAGGGTGAACTAGACAGATAAAAGTCCTACCTTCTAGGAGCTCACATTCTATGGGTGGAGAGACAGCCACTAAATAGGCAAGTGCAAATGTAATTAATTGTGTCTGTGAAAAGTATGTGGAAGTATGGAGTGCTAGGAGGGGACACCCTCCAAGTGGTCTGACTTTTAGTGGACCTATTTTGTTTTGAACGCTAGAGTTATTTCAATGCTGCAAAGTTTTTTTTTTTTTTTTGTTTTGTTTTGTTTTGCTATCCTTTCTTTCATGTCACATATTCAGTCCATCAGGAAACCCTGATTAGCTCCAGCTTCAAAATGTTTTCCAAATCTAACCCTAACTACCACTCTCCCAAAGCAGCATTGCCTATTTGGATTTCTGAAAAAGGCTCTGTACTTGTCTTCCTGCTCTCAATCTTGCCCCTATGGTCTATTATCCATGAGGAATTTAAGGTGACCCTTTAAAAGTGTATGTGTTAGCTCACACCAATCCTCTGCTCAAAAACCACCCAATGGCTTCCCATCACTTTTTTTTTTTTAAAGATTTTATTTATTTATTTGAGAGAGAGAGAGAGAGAAAGAAAGAAAGTGTGCACGTGCGCGTGTGAGCCTGGGGAGGGGCAGAGGAAGAGGGAAAAGCAGACTCCCTGCTGAGCAGGGAGCCTGAGGGACTAATGGACTGACGGACTGATGGATGTGGCGCTCCACCCCAGGATCCTTGGAATCATGACCTGAGCCAAAGGCAGATGCTAAACCGACCGAGCCACCCAGGCACCCCCTCATCACTCTCAATCACTTCCCATTGTGACAATACAAACTTGACCTTAGCCACCAAAGCCTTACATGTCTGCACCCTACCTCTCTTTACCTCCATTTCCATCACTGTCCCCTCCCCAGCTCTGCCACCCTCTCTGGCCTTTCTGCTGTTCTCTCATCCCTTTGGCTCCTGCCTCTTGGCCTTTGAGCCTGGACTCTTCCTCTAAATATTTAGAGGCTTGCTCCTTAGTAACAGATATTTGCTCCCTCGTCCTCATATCAGAGAGGTAATCCCTGACCACCTATTCTAAAATAGCCTCCTCTCTCACTCTCTCTTTATTCTACTTGAGTTTTCCTTGTAATATACATGTGCACACATACACATGCACACATTTATTGTTTGTTGTCTCTCAGAATGAGAACAACTTGGTTATAATGTCATGCACATAGAAGACACTAAATATTTGGAAAGAAAACCTATGAATTGGGGCACCTGGGTGGTTCAGGGGGTTAAGTGTCTGCCTTCAGCTCAGGTATGATCACAGGGTCCTGGGATTGAGCCCCACATTGGGCTTCCTGCTCAGCGGGGAGTCTGCTTCTCCTTCTGCACCTCCTGCTGCTTGTGCTCTCTCTCTCTCAAATAAATAGATAAAATCTTTTAAAAAAGCATATAAATTATGTTATGGATTGAATGTGTCTCTCCAAAATTAATATGGTGAAGCTCTAACCTCCAACATGACCAAATTTGGAAATAGGGTCTTTATGGAAGCAATTAAGTTTAAGTGAGGTCGTAAATGAAGGGCCCTGAGCTGATAGGATTAGTGTCTCTATAAGAAGAGACACTGGAGAGTTCACTGTAGTACTAAGGAAAGGCCATGTGAGCACACAGAGAGATGGCAACTGCTGGCAAACCAGGAAGAGAGCTCTCATCAGGAATCAAGTGCACGGGCACCTTGATCTTGGACTCCCCAACTTCCAGAACTGTGAGAAACAAATGTCTGTTGTTTAAGCCATCCCATCTGTGGTATTTTGTTATGGCAGCCTTAGCCAACTAAGATAAGTTACATAGAATGTAAAAGAAAGAGTTCATACTCATACATTATAGCCAATCATTTCAAAAGATTACTAATGCGTGAAATGGTGTGATGGTGTGACCTTTAGCCAATTAACAAACTTTGCAGCACCTCCTAAAATAATTGAGGCTTGAAGATTAATCTTATCTGGACCCAAGAATGGAGTAAGTATTTAATGTAAACAAAAGTCTTGTACAACTTTGTTGTTTGTTTCTGAGGTCATGAATGACTGAAGCTCCGAGTAGTAAGAATGGTCTGGTCATGGTCACCATGGGGAAAACTGCTGTTTCAGGAGAGCACAGCCTCTAAACTCCATAAAAGTTTCCTGCTGGTCCACGGAATGGTTCTTATGCTAAGGTGTACCTAGAACATAGTCATGGGCCATTGACTGATATTCAAGCAAAGTATCAGATACTTCAGGTAACAGCTTTTCTTACCTACCACAACTGCTTCTACCCTTTATGTCCAAAATAGGCTGTGGGCAGTCAACTTTGAGCTTCCATTTTTTTTTTTTTTAAATTAAAAAAAACCCCTATGCCTCTGCAAATATATATATATAGATAGATTGTTACTGGCACCCTCAGTTGCCCATAGGTCTGCTGGTCTCCTGTCCTCCCTTGCAGAGGTATTTTGAGGAAATACTGGGAGATCCCACAGCATGGAGGGGCTCACATGTGATCCCTGCCCTTTTTTTTCATTTCCATTGTGTTGCATCTTATCGATTTTATTTGTGTTCACTTAAGGAATTAAGGGTTCTATTATTCAGAATCAACCAAACCAGCAGTCACAAAATGGAAAAGTGGCTTAAAAGGATTTCTGTAAAGAAGATAATGCTAATAATAAAAGCATAAGCAAACAACAGGAAATTGGTGGAACTGAAGCTTTTCTGACTGTAGTAAGAATTCTTTGCCATCAATGTTGATGATTTACTTAATTCAGTCTTACCAGAAGTCAGCTTCTGCCTCTCACTGAAATGATCAAGAAGAAATATGAAATATGGATTTATATCTAATTTTATTGGCAGTGAGCCTTACCTTAAGTATATATTATACTTTGAGACATAAGCTAATGATAATATGAAGGAAGCACTGTGACTAGCAAGAAAATAACACATATGATCTAGTTCGTCATTGATTTTTAACAATTCTATTTGTGTTTATGTTCTATGATGTATCATGGCATACACAATATGTGATTTGATTAATACATTAATAAATGAGTAAATATTGGGGATATATACTGAACATTTTTAACTGATGGACTGTATCAGAAATGTTTGGAAACACTGATTTACATAACCAGGGGTAAAATAATTCATTAAAACCCAAAACCCAGCTCCTGAAAGAAAAACAAAACAAAACAAATAAAAACCAACTTCTTAATCAGAGGATACCTATTTAGGGTATGGATTATCCAGCACCTTTTTAAATTTTATTTTATTTATTTATTTGAAAGAGAGTGTGAGAGAGAGAGATCATGAGCAGGGGGAGGGGTAGAGGGAGAAGCAGACTCCCCGCTGAGCAGGGAGCCTGTTGTGGGGCTTGATCCCAGGACCCTAGGATCATGACCTGAGCCGAAGGCAGATGCTTAACTGACTGAGCCACCCAGGCACCCTATCCAGCACCTTTTTTATATCTTTCTTCTCTTTTCTGTCCGCAATTTCAAGAGAAATAAGTGGTAACCAATAATCAAGCGCACGGGCCACCGTTAATTTACTATGGTATTTGGCAGAGGAGATTACACTTGCCAAATAGAGGTAGTTTGGGGTCTATTTAGGAGTGTTGCTTACCCTGCTATTCTAGTTTAGAATTACCCCAGCTCATAATAGTATGACTTTATATTCACCTGTCTTCTTTAAATTAGTTGACTTTTCTTTTAGAATGGAATGTACCCACAGAACCTGGGATTTGAAATAATATGAAAACACAGTCAAACTCTTCTTACTGCTTACAACTAAGAAAGGTTTGCCCTATTTTTTTCAAGCTCTCAAAAACTTCCCTTCTCCCTGCTCTAAGACTTATCATGTTTATCTGCAGGATGAATTTATAAATTTTCAGTTGCTCGGCCACAGCATTGTGTAATGACTGATGTCAGCATATCGTTAGTAGAAGGACTATCTTGTTTAGTTCTGTTCTCTTAGATGAGTATCACGACACTGTACCATTGGGAGAGTCAAGGGAGGCTTGACTACAGTTCCTTGTGTGAATAAAGAGGCTGAGGCTTGGAATATACCTACCACAGGGCCTGCCTGCGGTCAAAGCCCTGATCTTGGCAAAGACTAGATTCCAAACCTTCTGACCTGTCATTCTGAGTACTTTTCACTGTGATATGCTACCGCAGAATGAGCTGGGTGAGAATGTCATTTTTCTTTGCAAGTATGAGTTAGAGAAAGTAGGACACCTTGGACTATGCCTTACTGTGTCCATACACACATGTGTCTGGTAGGCCAGAGTGTTCTAATTCCTCAAAGACCCCTCCTACCCCAAAGGGTGCCCATGAAGGAAAAGGGCATCATTCTTTCCTAGAGATTTGTTTATTTTGCAATTAATAAAGGGTGAGAGGAGACCTTAGAGATTATTTTATTTTTATATTATTTATTTTATTTTTCTCCTTGGGGGTCTCAGAGTTTAACTCCGCACTAAGCCACTGCCAGTTCCTGTTTTCCTAATTAGAACTTTAACCTTCATGAAATAATATTATTTTGGTAATATAGTCTTAATGAAAAATAGTAATAAAAATATCAGTAAGACACAGGCAGGCAGAGTCCTTTAAACCACTTGGTGGGGATTATTGGTTACCACTTAGCAATACTATCTAATAGTTTGGTTGAAAATTTTTGAGAGTGATGGAAAACTAATTTCCTGAGGTACATAAAATAGGACCAAATAAAATAGTGAAGAGTGTATTGTAAAGATAATCTAGTTGCCCAGATGGCCTTTCCTTAGTTACAGCTTTTATGGTTCTCAAAATGTGTGTGTTCTTTATTCTTTTATGAGAAAATAAAGATTTTCTTTTTCCCAGGGGCATGAAGTTACCCTGCAGTTTAGTTGTTAAAATACGCTGAATATTTTTTCTTTGTTACTTCTAGGACACTCGTATTTATTCTGGAACTCACCTTAGTTCTTGTGTTTTCTGCCTACATTTGAATTTCTGGCTCTAGGCTCCAGATTTCATATTTGTTAGTTGTATTTCTCATGATACTCCTGATAAGCTGGTTAATATTAGATTTTACGGCCTGAATTAAAGGAAGAAAATGCTAAAATTTGATTATAATCTTATCTAACTTGGATATTTTTCCCATCTCAAACTTTGAAAGTTGCAGTAGGGTGGAATATTTGGAAATTTATCTGTAGTCCTATCATTGTGACTTGTAAATTCTATAACCAAATTCCGTGGATTGCGCAAAAATTTTATTTAATTTTCTTACTAACGAAGTCTCAGAATTTGTAAAGTTTATATTTTTACAGTACTGTGCCTTCTGGGCTTTATTACAAAAGAAAACAGTGAATGGTAAAATACATCTCTGTAATGTCTGTCCAGATGCATTTTGTGCAAGTAACACCATCTTTTTCCTTCTATAAGGGAAGACAAGTCCTTGATGGTAGGATTCTGTATGTTTCTCTTTCTCAATATGCAGTGTTTGATAAAATTATTTTATGGTGGTCATGTTACTCATTTTCCACCTACAATGTGTTTTGTGAGTGGAAACAGGGGAGGCTGGAATTTATTGTGGGGGCTATCTTGAATTTTGAAACCATAGTTTTAGAGTGCCAGTGGAAGAGAGGACATTTCACCTTGGGAGGATATCCTCAACCTGAAGAGATGACACTCATAAACATAATTAAATATGGTAAATTAAAATCGGATACTACATTTCCCATGAACTCCATATTTCCTGGGATCGAACTGATTGAAGAGGGTGCAGAAGATCCATTTGCTTTTAGAGTTTTTGTGCCTTGGCCTTTGGGAGTCCCTTATGCATTCAATGTCTTTCTAGTCTCTCTCTCCATATTCATTGTTAAAAATGGCGCATTATCGGTGCTTTAAAAAATTACGTTGTAATCATGTCACTTCCCTCCTTCAAATGTGGCTCCCATTGCAGGTAGAATTGAGCTGTCTTGGCCTTGGCAGCTAGGCTCTGTAAGATTTGGCTCTGCATACCATTTTCATCTCTTCTACATATCTCCCCTGGGTCACTAAGCTCAGTGACATCAGAAGTCTTTCTGTTTCTTGAAGACAGCACAACTCATTCCTGACCCTGTACCTATGAGTGGAATGTTCCTCAGTCTGGAATGTTCCTAGCCCAGATTTTCAAGTGACCGGTTCCTTCCCAGTGTTCCTTTCCTCCTCCTCATCTAATGCTGCCACCCACCCCTCCAAGCCCTTCTCCAGCACTTTAACTTATTTTTTTTTCTTCATAGCACTTACCACTTTCAAGAATGATATTATCTGTTTGCCGCTTTACAATATGATCTCAGTGAGAACACAGTTGCTGTGAAATTAGGGACCCTGTCTGTATTGTTCACATCTGTCTAGTCATTCTTTAGCACGGAACCTGGAACATAGTAGGTGATCAGTTAATATTTATTTTTAATGAAAATATGGATGCAACAATAGCATAAGCGGTAGTTAAAAGCATAGGATTGAGATCTCTGATTAAATCCCGGCCTCTTGCTGTCTAACCTTTCTCAAGTTCCTCGGCTTCTTCAATCACAGCAAGGTGATAAAAATACTTATCAGTGGGACGCCTGGGTGGCTCAGTCAGTTAGGCATCTGCCTTCGGCTCAGGTCATGATCTCAGGGTCCTGGGATCAGTCCCGCCTCAGGCTCCCTGCTCTGTGGGAAGCCTGCTTCTCCCTCTCTTCCCTGCTCATGCTCTCTCTCACTATCTCTGTCTCACTCTCTCAAATAAATAAAATCTTAAAAAAAACAAAACAAAACAGACTTATCAGTGAAGTCTTCTGTGGGTATTGGTTGAGGTGATGTATACAAAGTGCCTATTATATGTCTAACATGACAGTTACTCACTAAAAAGTAGCTATAATAGTTTTTCCTTCAGATGGGAAAGGAACAGGATGGGCTAGATGCCAAGTATACTCTGAATCCTGGGGTCAAAAGCCAGGAAGCAAATTCTTTGATTAAATTCAAAAGCACAAACCTCCAAAGATCAGAATTTGGGTAGAGCAGGTGAGAGCAAGAAGCAAGGAAGAAACAAAGGTAGATGCTTAAGACAGTTGCCACCAAAGGGATTGATCGGAATGCCCTGAGCCCATTTTTGTTGGCAGGATTGTGCATGGATTACCCTATTGGTTTACAACCCCAGGAGCAAGGCTAGAAACAGATTGTCTTCATAGTTGGAACTTATGTTACTTTGTTGGTTAATACTTGAAACTATTCTGGATACTATATGTATCCCGTTCTAAGTAATTGAGAAGAGCCCAGTTGATTACTCTGTAAACTATCCTCTTATATTTACTGTCTTTCTAATTTCATTCTGAAACTTAAAGTTCAGATAAACCTAATGTAATCCCTTGATGGTCGTTGGTCCCAACTTAATATAGGCACTAGCAAATAATGGGCAAACAAAGCCTGATTGAAAAGAGTTTAATCTTTGATGTGGAAAAATGAAAAAGAAAAAGAAGGAACAGTATGATTATCATGGGAAAGAAGTCAGAACTTTGTTAGAATTCCTTACACATATATATGACTTTGCTTTGTCATATCGAATTACCTATGGGTGGGTCAGGGACAAACAAAAAATGTTTTAATTCCGTCCTCTCTAGACATTTTTTAGAAAACACTGTTGAGGGTTTTAGGTCTGTCTTAGCTCCCACTTCCAAATTTTTAGCTTCAATGCTCGAATACTTTTTCCCTAAAACCAAACCAACTAACCAAAACCATACAACCACAAAACCACATCTTTTGTGGAAGGAGTGTGTGTGGTAGCTGGGAGAATGTTATGAGTTACAACAATTTTTTTCCAGGTGTACAACATTATAATTCAGCATCTGTGTGTACTCCAAAATGATCACCGCTAAAAGTCTAGTTACCATCTATCACCATACAATTGGCCCCCTTCACCCATTTCACCCATGTCCCAATCTGACTCCCTTGTGGTAGCCACCAGTCCGTTCTCCATATCTACAAGTTTATTTTTGTTTTATTTTGTTCTGTTTTGTTTTGTTTTTTAGATTCTACCATATGGGTGACATCATATGGTATTTGTCTTTCTCCATGTGACTTATTTCACTTAGCGTAACACCTTCAGAGTTCATCTGTGTTGTCCCACATGGTGAGATTTTATTATCTTTTATGACTGAGTAGTATTCTATTGTCTATATACACCACATCTTCTTTGTCTGTTCATCCATCAATGGACATTTAGGTTGTTTACATTTCACTGCAGTGAACATAAAGGTGCATTTATCTTTTTGAATCAGTGGTTTTGTATTCTTCAGATGAATACTCAGAAGCGCAATTGCTGGATCATATGGTAGTCCTATCCTTAATTTTTTGAGGAATTTCCACCCTGTTTTCTATGGTGGCTGCACCAATTTACATTCCCATCAGCAGTGCATGAGGGTTCTCTTCTCTCCACAGCATCACCAACACTTGTGATAGCTTGTGTTTTGATAATAGCTATTCTAACTGATGTGAGCTATTATGGTGGTTTTGATTTGTATTTCCCTAGTAATTAGTGATGTTGAACATCTTTTCATGTGCCTGTTGCCCTCTGTATGTCTCCTTTGTACAAATGTCTGTTCAATTTCTCTCCCTATTTTTTAATTGGGTTGTTTGCTTTTTTGTTGTTGAGTTGTATGAATTCTTTATATATTTTGGATATGAATCCCTTGTTGGATATATAATTTTCAAGTGTCTTCTCCCATTCAGTGGGAGAAGACACTTTTTTGTGTGTTTTGCTTACTGTTTTTTGTTTTGATGATGGTTTCTTTGCTGTGCAGAAGCCTTTTAGTTTGATGTCTTTTGCTTGCATTTCTTTTGCTTTTGAGGTCACATCCACACAAGTTTTGCTAAAACTGATGTGGGGGAAATTACTGCCGATATTTTTCTCTAGAAATCTCATGGTGTCAGGTCTTACATTCAAGTCTTTAATCCATTTTGAGTTAATTTTTGTGTATGGGGCAAGATAGTTCTAATTTCATTCTATTGCATGTGGCTGTCCAGTTTCTCAGCACCATTTATTGAAGAGACTGTCCTTTCTCCATGTATGTTCTTAGATCCTTTGTCATAAATCAATTGTCCATATACATGTGGGTTTAATTCTGGGCTTTCATTTCTGTTCCACTGATCTGTGTGTCTGTTTTTATGCCAATGCCATACTGTTTTGGTTACTGTAGCTTTGTCATATAGTTTGAAATCAGGGAGCAAGATACCAGCTTTGTTCTTTCTCAAGATTGTTTCGGCTATTATGGTTCTATACAAATTTTAGAATTATTTGTCCTAATTCTGTAAAAAAATACCATTAGAATTTTGATAGGGATTGCATTGAATCTGTGAATTACTTTGGGTAATATGGATGTCTTGATAACATTAATTCTTCCAGTCCATGAGCATGGAATATCTTTCCATTTATTTGTGTCTTCTTCAACTTGTTTCATCAGTTTCTTATAGTTCTCATTGTACAGGTCTCTTACATCTTTGGTTAAATTTATCCCTAGGTATTTTTATTCTTTTTGATGCAATTGTAAATGGGATTTTTTTAAAAATTTTTCTGATAATTTGTTAACAGAGTATAGAGACACCACAGATTTCTGTATATTGATTTTGTATCCTGTTACATAGATTTATTACTTATTTATTACAACAGTTTTTTTTTTTGGTGGAGTCTTTTGGGTTTTCTATATGTAGTATCATGTCATCTGTAAATAGTGGGTTTTACTTCTTCCTTTCCAAATTAGATGCCATTTCTTTTTTTTTTTTCCTTGCCTAACTGTTGTGGTTAAGACTTCTAATATTGTGTTGAATTAAAGTGGCAAGAGTGGGAATCCTTGCCTTTTCCTGCTCTTAGAGGAAAAGCTTTTGGTTTTTCACTGTTGAGTCTGATGTTAGCTGTGGGTTTGTCATTTATGGCCTTTATTATGTTTATATGTTCCCTTTATACCCACTTTGTTGGGAGTTTTTATCATGAACAGATGTTGAATTTTTTCAAATGCCTTTTCTGCATCTATTGAGATCATCATATGATTTTATCCTTCATTTTGTTAATTATACTAGCTTTCTTTTCATTTCCATTCACATGGAATATCTTTTTCCTTCCCTTTATGTTCAGTCTGTGTGTGTCCTTCCAGCTGGAATCAGTCTTTTGTAGGCAGCTTATAGATGAGTCTTGTTTTTCTTTTTCTTTTTTTAATCCATTCATCCACTCCTTGCCTTTTGATTGGAGAGTTTATTTACATTTTAAGTAATTTTTGATAGTGTCTACTTATTGTTATTTTGTTAATTGTTTTCTGGCTGTTTCTTTCTTTAGTGTTCTCTTTGTCATCTACTTTTGTCTATTTACTATATGTTTTTGCTTTGTGGTTACTGTGAGGTTCATATATAGCTTCCTATGTATATAATGGTCTGTTTTGAGTTGATAGCAATTTAAATTTGAATATTCCCCATGTTATATATATATACACACATATATATGTATATATATGTATATATTATTTACTTATTTATTTGAGAGAGAGAGAGATAGGGCATGAGTTGGGAGAGGGAGAAAGAGAGAGGGAGAAAGAGAATCATCAAGCAGACTCCCCACTGAGAGTGGAGCCCAACACAGGGCTTGACCCCAGGACCCTGAGACCATGACCTGAGCTGAAATCAAGAATCGGACACTTAACCAACTGAGTCACCCAGGCGCCCCTCTATGTTTTACATTTTTGATGTGACATTTTACATCCTTTTATTTTATGCATCCCTTAACTAATTATTGTAGTTTTAGTTAATTTAACTATGTTTGTTTTTTGGCTTTTATGCTACCTTTAAAAGTGATTGGTCTACTACCTTTACTATGTGTTTACTTTTTCCAGTGAGATTTTTACTTTTGTATATTTTCTTGCTATTAATTAATGCCATTTATTTTTAGTTTAGTTTAACATTTCTTGTGAAGCTAGTTTAGTGGTAATGAACTCCTTTAGCCTTTGCTTATCTGGAAAACTTAATCTCTCCTTCAATTCTGAATGCCACGTAGAGAATTCTTGCTTGGACTTTTTTCCTTTCAGCACTTTGAATAGGTTGTGCCACTCCCTTCTGGACTGCAAAGTCTGCTGAAAAGTCTGTTGATCATTTTCTGGGTTTTTCTTGTATGCAATAAATTGTTTCTCTCTTGTTGCTTTTAAGATTCTCTCTTTAGCTATAACTTTTACCATTTTAATTATAATGTGTCTTGGTGTAGATCTCTTTGGGTTCATCTTTTTTGGAACTCTGGGCTTATTGGGCCTGTGTGTGTGTTTCTTCTTTAGATTAGTGAAGATCTTAGCCATTATGTCTTCTAATAGGTTTTCTGGTCCTTTCTCCCTATTTTCTCCTAGGACTCCTCTAATGCAGATGTTATTCTGCTTGATGTTTTCCCACAGGTCCCTTAAGGTATCCCCTTTAAAAAAATCTTGTTTTCTTTTTGCTGTTCTGTCTGGGTCAGTTATACTGTATTATCTTCCAGCTCACTGATCTGTTTTTCAGCTTCATTCAGTCTGTTGTTGCAATCCTCTAGTATGTTGTTTTTCAGTTCAGTTATTGTATTCTTCAGCTCTATAAGTTCAGTTTGGGACTTTCTTATATTTCCCTCTTTGTTGAGGCTCTCACTATGTTCGTCTATTCTTCTGAGTTTGGTGAACATCTTTATGACCATTATTTTGAATTCTGATCGTTTATCTCCATTTCATTAATGTCTTTTTTTTTTTTTTTTTACATCTTGTCTTGTTCTTTTGTTTGGAACATATTCCTTTGTCTCCTCATTTTGCCTGACTCTGTGTTTGTTTCTACATATTAGGCAAATCAACCACCCCTCTTAGTCTTAAAGGAGCAGCTTTGTGTAGGAAATGTCATATGGAACCCAGAAGTGCAATCCCTTCCGTGTGAGCTGGGCACTCAAAGGGTGTCTTCTGTGCCCACTGTGCCCAATGGTCTGCTGTGGATGGGCTATATTTACAACAGGAGGGGCTATGTTTACAACAGGAGGATTGAGTGGGGCTTGTGCCGCACTTGGCTGTACTGTAGTGCGGGGGTAAGTGGGGCTGTCCCCCAGCCTGATCGCAACATGGCTGCAACATGGGGGTTGGCAGGGCTGTCCCCTGGCCTGCTGTGATGCACGACTGTGATGCATGACTGTGATGGGGTACAGGGGACGTCTGGTCTGTAACCAGACCCAGCTGTGATGTGTGATTGCACTGTAAGGGTGAGTCCACTTGCACTAGCACGTTAGAGATAGTTCCAAAATTGTCCCTGCCAGTTAGGTTACATTAGGCTCTTCTGTGGTAACAAATAACCCCAAACTCTCAATGCCTTAACACAATAAAAGTTCATTTCTTGCTGAAACAAAGACCCACTGGGTTTGGGTGTCTCTTAGTGGTAGTTATCCTCTGTGAGGTGACTCGGCAATCCAAGCTCTTTTGATCTTGTGGCTCTGTAATCTCAAATCAACACCTCCTTGATGATTGCAGTGCAGTAAGGAAAACCATATGTGACTTTGCCTTTCTTCAGCACTGAGAAGTGATATTTATTTTCTTGCTCACACTTCATTGGCCAAAACTATTGACGTGGTCCCACCTAACTGCAAATGTGTTGGGAAGTGAGGTTTTCCGTGCACCCTGTAAGAGTGAGGGCACCTGATGTTAGTGTGGACTACCTATGTATATTATTCCCTGAAATTGATTTTTTTTTAAACACAGGATTTAGCTCAGAGCTCAAAATTATTCAAAAGAGGGCCTTGACACTTTTGTAAATTTATAATTGGAAAAATTGGATTATTGGCCTCTCAAGCATAGTTGGTGGCTCAAGCATTACTCAAAGATTGCGCTAAAAAATACACTTTTATGGCAGATGTGAAATAGCCAAGTCTACTTTCATAATGTCACCTTACTTACATTCTTTAGCTTCCTTTAGAAAACTGGTTTTGTGTTTGCTGTTTTGTCTAACCTCCCCATTTTTGCAGTGACTCAGAAATGAGTCAGAGGTTGAGGGTCTTCCACATTCTGCTACAGTAGACTTACCAAGCTACCTTGAACTTAGAATAATATGTCATGAAAACCCCTAGAAAATTGGATTGAGCCTTATGAAATTATTGATATTTAAATTTTTTTAACTTACAAAAGTAGTTTTATGTGGTTCATTCTTCCAGTTAATCTTAAGTATAAAAAATCGTTACAATATTGTCATTTCCCTTTTTTAAAACCCACTTGCCTTGGTGTAACCCTAATTTAGATCTTGCAGTAGGATCTTTGAGGTCATTTCAAGTAAGGAATTTTGTACACAGAATTTTGAGGTGTAAGCATCATTGTTTTATACAACCTCTTCAGCCATGACCAAGTGGTTCACAGCATGACAAGTGGTTCATTTTAGTGAATTATTTAACAAGTTAATTATCCACAGTTTCCTCAGAGCATGTGGTTCTTCCTTAGGTCAAGTACTCATTGCACATCTCTCCTAACTGCATGGCAAATGGTGATGAAAGATACTTGTACTTCCTTCTTTAGTTCAACCCAAATTTAGACATTTTACAGTAATACACCAGGGAAGGATCAACTGCTATCTAATTTATTTCTGTTATGGTTTTTTTTTGTTGCAACGTCCACGAAAAATGACAGATTGGCTTTACATGTTGTTTGCCTCTTTTCTAACTGTGAGGTTAACTACCATTTATTGAATATGTGCTTTGTTTCCAGCAGTCTGCTAAGTGCAGCTCTATTAGGGAAATAACCTAGCTATTTCACAGATGAGGAAAACTGAGGTTTAATGAAATTAAATGACTTACTTAAGGCTGTGTATCTGGTAGGTGGCAAAACCAATACTGCGATCTGATTCCACCTCTTACAGACCCTGAGTTTGTATCACTCACCATGTTACCCCTGCTTCCCTTCTTCAGTTTCTTCTAAAAAGCAGTATGCCTCTTAAAAATGTACTCATGGAAAATCACCCTTGTTTGTAAGTATCATTTCTATTTCAATTGAAGGGAAATTTTAGTAGATGGTTTTGCAAACCCAAATGTAGTACTCCCATAGGCCTCAGAAGGTCTGAGTATAAGGAAGTTTAGATGAAAAATTGAGTGATTGGTTCTAATATCGCCACCTGGATTTTTATGTAATGAAAATAGGCCAAGAAATACTAATCCTTTCTTTAAGTATTGTGAAACAAGTGTCTGTTTTATTTTCACAATTAAAAACAGACAAAATAAACATAACAGTTCCAAAGATAGCTCTTTGAGGACATATCCCATAGAGTATGCTTTATAGGGTCTTGAATATGACAAACCCTCAATAAGCTTTGGATTTGTAAATACAGCAGCAGTTGTGAAACAGATCACAATGAATGCATTGTTTTGTTCTAAAGACTATTTGGGTGAATTCTCATAGTCTCAAAGTACTTATTTGCTTCCCAGTGTAAATATTTAAACTTTTTAGGTTTCGTAGTTTTAAAAACAAGGAGTATATGGCTCTTAAGTTTTATATCGTTGTGGCTTTAGGTCATAAAGCCAGGAAATATTTCTAATTTTTAAGTTATCTTTATTAGGATAATGTGTTAGGCATATTTTTAAAAAATGCTCATAGATTTTTTTAAACTTTCAAAGAGAATGTGGTTTCATATCTATTTTGTGCACATAATCTTAATGACTGTGATACTAATTGGACTACAGCAAATGGAAAATAATGAAGGAAACATATATCAAATTTCACATATTTGCTTTTTTACAAATATCAATTCATAAATGGATGGGATGTAATGTGGTACTATCAAAACCTTTGTGGTTAAGTTTACTTTTAATCATTTATTATCTTTTGGCAACTAGAAAATCTTTAATCTTTGTGAAGAGAGATTAAACTTTAAACCCTACACACGAAAAAGAAAAAGCTGTTAAGGTACACAGTTAATAAGTTTACTAACTGTAAAATTAATCAGTCAACACTAGCAAATTCACAGAAAACTATGCTGATAATTATATAATACTTACATCATTCTCCTACTTTGATATACTGTATTTGCTAGTTTCATAGTAATAATGTTCATTATATTTTTGATAGCCTGTAATTCCTATTGCAAATATTTCAACTTGCATTTTGTATATACTTTTGCTTTTAAGACAAAAATTGAAAATGATATGCAAACTTGAGTTTAGAGAAATAATTATACAAATACAAAAAGTGAGGCATCTTCCAAAAGGAGCAAGGTCATCTGCTATCCCAAACATAGTAATCTGGAGTGAAATTGGGTTCCAGTTCTATCTCCATCATTTATTATCTCTAAACATTTGAGTAGTTATTTAACCTATATAAGCCTTAGTTTTCTTATCTGTAGAACGGGACTAATAAAAGCTTCTACCTCATAGGATCCTTGGGAACATTAATGAGATGATCTGTGTTAAAACATTTAGTGCTCTCACAGTAACTGGGCACAAGATGGGCACTCAGTAAATCTTAGCTATTATTTTTATTAACATGACAGTAATTTTTTAGGAGTAAGAGATGATCTGGTTCCTTTGAAGTTTATACAGCCATAAAAATGCCCATGTGGATTATGTGGGACCTGATGAAACAAATAGTAAATACATTAAGGGTGTTTCTAACAATTATGGTTTATTGATAACATTTATAACAGTAATGTACTGTTTATAATAATGAAGATCCCCATGAACAAATCATATTTGTAATAATGAGTATAATTATAATGGATTAATAGCATAATTAGAATTGTGATGACTATAAAAACTGAGTTAGAAAATATTAACTTTATGTATGTGTTAATATAGATTGTTTATACCAAAATGAAATTGTGAATCTGTGAAAGTTACGAGATAGCAATCAAGAAACTTACGTTGCCTGAAAAAGAGAACTGCTTGTAGGGAAAGCCTCCTTCTACTGGAGAAATGGACACTCCGGAGAACAAAAGGACAGCTTCCTAAAGTAAATATCCTGTAATCCACCTGATAACAAGTCAAAAGAGGGTAAGACATCCCACCAGGAGTCAATATTCTGGTGCTATTCTGTATCACTCTCAATTGTGGACTCTTAACATTTGACAAAGAATTTACTGAAGCAACATAGAGATAATTTGCATGCAAGGTTCAGGGAATACTTTTGCCCTCCCAGGGGATTTCATGTAAACTGAAACCACGCAAATACAGCTCTGTGGTGACTTGGTTTGCAGTTGCAGCTCTTCGTGCTGCTTCTCCTGTGACATCTTACTAGGTTACATTGGACCTAATTATATTACGTTAATTTTGACCTGACCATATCCAAAGCAAAATAAAGTCACTAAGAAGGAATGATTTTTATAGGGGGTGAAATTGTGAGATTAATAAAAGGTAAAAAGACAAAAAGGTCAGAATTTTATCATCACAAGTAACTCGCTCCAAACCCTTTTCCCTGAAAAGGTTTTTACTTTGGTACAAAAGGTATCATTTATTTTATTTGGCTACTATTGTACTGAAACTGATTTTTAAATTCATTTAACTAGTTAACACTGATGGAAGCCTCATAAGTTCAATGAATAGGTGCAGAATGGTGGGATGAATTAGACACAGATCTTTCTCTCAAAAGGCTTATTGCCAACAAGGAAGGTTGGGAGTAGAAGATTAGGCAAGAAGAGAACAGGTTATAGGAGATGTACTATGAACATTGTGCTGCAAATAGGCAAAATTACATATAAGTGCTAGTTCTTCTGATAATGCTCAGGTTAATGACCTCTGGGCTATTTACAGAGATAATGTAAACTCATATTTAAGTTCTCCTTACTGCCATGCTGTGGCGATCATCCATCCATCCATCCATCCATCCATCCATCCATCCATCCATATTTCAAACATTTATAGAATGTCAATTCTGCCAGGCACTAAGCCTATAAAAATGAATTAATCTTTTATGGAGTTCACAGCTTAGTAAGGGAGACATCACATTTTATTGCAGTTTATTTACTTTTCTCAATGGTGGGACTGAAATACGTATCAGGTGCATAGAAGTAAGTGGGATGGAACTTTAGGGTGTAGGCATACCAAGTATTGTTAACAGGTCGGCTTAAAAATGATTAATTTAGAAATGCAAGGTTTTAGATCTTCGGGGTCAAGAAAATGACCTCGTACATTTTACACATGGAGAAAGGTTCAGGGAAGATAGATGATTTGCTCAAGGCCACATGGTTTATTGGCCGCTCAGCTGAGAGTTGGATCCCACCCCTGGTTCTTTCAGTTCTACTCTGTTCCTCTTTCCATCAAGTCCGTTGCCTGAGGAGGGTTAATAGTTAACATAAATGTTTTATGTAGTGCCTGAGCCAAAGAAAACATGCCCAAATTGTTGTTTAAAAGGGAATAAATTGTTACACGAGCAGCTTAATTGCAGGTACCAGATTAGAAGTAGATTTACTCTGCAAAGACCAACAAAGGAATTAATGCAGCTTTAGGAAGAGATCACCTTACAGATTAGGGAGTCATCAGTACTCCACACAACTCTGATGTGATGTGAACGCAGAGAGATGTTTTAGAAAACATTAAATCATGTAAAACTGGGGGCAGATTCATAAAAGCCAAAAGGAAAATATTCATTCCCAAGTAAGGATGACTATAAATGGAATCTGATTCCTTTGCAATCTGGAATTCCTTGTGATAAAGCTGAAGTAGACTTTTAATAAATTAAGGCTCTTCTTTGGCCATTTCTTTTTCTTTTTCTTTTTTTGCCAGACAAGAATGTGTATGTTCAATGGCTACTACTGAAATAATATTTGGATTCTGGGGTAGTCTACCGTAACAGGACATTTTAGAAGGATGACATCTACTCAGCCATTGACGAGCTGTTGACTTAGGACAAGTTACTTAACTATTCTGAGCCTCAGTTTCCTCGTTGATACTATGAAATATGGAATATGAAACCACTTGGGATTCCTTCCAGCTTTAAAACTTTATGCCTTTCCAATAGGTAATACTTGCCTGTTCCGAGAGTATAACCACAAATGGTTAGCTGAGCTTTGTGTTCTACTTAATATGCACTGGTAAATAAAGTTGCTGATAACTAGGAATAGAAAGAAAAATGATAGCTCACTCATTTTAATGAGAATGCCGAAAGCATATGCAATGGCTTATTATTAAACTATTCCACTAGTGGAGAAATTGGAAATATCACAATAAAAATTTTCAATTTTCCATTCCAGTAACTTTATTGAATTGCCAAGGCATATAACAACAGCCAAAGTTGATATATTAAATGTAGATGTTTAAGAACAAAGTTAATATGTGATATTATTGTTTCTCATTTTAGTCCCTTTCTGCCAGCCCTCTCCAAAGTTAAATAAATCTTCTTCCTTACTTATTGCCAAAGAGTGTCTTACGATTTCTGTTAGTTTGAATATTTTTTCACCTAATTCTTTATTCTTTTGTAAAGGTAGTAAATCACTATATATTTCTATTTCTTCACTGCCAAGTGTAATACAATGTTAATATTCTTTTAGTTTCCACTGAGTCTGTCTTCTGGCTTCTATTTTCAGTTTATGATCCTTGTTTCTATATTTGGTAAAAGTCTGCTTATGTTTTTCAAATATGATGTAAGGCAATCCTTTAACAAAATGTTTCTGAGTGAAACCTAAAGCAATCTGAATTATTGTAATTTTAGATATATGCTTCCCAAGAAAGCAATATAATGCTTTTTTAAAGGACAGAGCTGCTATTTAGCTTCAAATATTGTTACATTTTATGTATTTATTCTATAGTTAATAATATTCTCATCCTTTTCTTTGATGCTAATGTTACTGTAGAAGCTGTCTGCCTTCTGACCCCCATTCCCTCTTTGTGTTTCCCTGCCAAGACAGATGAAATTTCTTCTGGGCTCTCTGTTTTCTGCATCAGCTGTGGACCTTCATCCTGGCCCCTAGGGAACTTTGGTTTTGATCATATTCCAAAGACCTGGCAACTAATTAGCATGAGCAATATTGTTAAGAAGTTGCATAAAAAGCTCATAGTGTTATAACCCATGTTCTTTTATCTTAAAACAATTCTGAGTAGATGAGTATGACCATGGGGGACATGATCTGTTAACTCTAAGGATGATCACTGACGACCTGGATATTTGCTAGTATATGGGGAAGGGTCAACTATATTGGCAACATTCTTCAAAGAAGCCATAGTTTCCAATGGGCCTCAGTGGTAGCTGGGCTAGGGATGGTTTTGCTATTATTGAATTCCGTCTGTGGGGTGGGGTATGATTAATATTATCCTTGACTTTGAAGAGGAAATCTTCTCATCTCTAGAGTGGAAGAAACCCCCTTGAGAAGTAGAAGATATCATCAAATTGCGTGAAATCTGGTTTTACATAAACAGTTTATGGATGGGATAGGTTATACAGAAAATAAAATATTAAATCTCTCTCTTGGAGTAGGGGATGAAGCTCAAGGGGAATCACATAGCACCTCTCCATTTACTTCTCCAATTTTAGGACAAGTATTGAGAAGAGGAAGAGGACCCAGTATGTGATGTTGCAGAACCTGTCTGGAGGTAACAGCCCCAACCTTTAATAAGATCAGCCAGGCTTTGCCTTAGGAGCCAGGATGGGCAGGGACCAGGACTACCTCCAAGGGCTCATTTGCTTCAGCCTGTGCTGTGGAGGTCTGCTTCCCACACACTTTTTGTATTGACTGATTTCTAATTAGCCTTCCAGCCACAGTCATGGCATGAATCCAGGAGCAAGGGTCTCATCTTCCAGTAGTCTACTGTTATTTTACTCAAAACCCCTCCCTGAAGAACACATACTTTTCCCGACCAATAGCTACGTCCATCCTGAGTCTGACAGGCATGATTTCCATATGCGTTAGAAATGTTTGTCGATCACCTAACTGGTACAGTCGTTAGAGATGCAAACGTGAGCAGGAAACAGCCCCTGTATCTGAGATGCTTCCAGTTCAGGGACAAAAAAAAAAAGTAAATAGGTAATTATAATAGTATGTACAATAAAGGGGGAAGCACGGTCATGTTATAAGGACCCATTGGAGGAGCACTCGCTTCAATAAATAGTCTAAATAGTCTAAAGCAGAGCAACTTGCTTTATTTCTGTTTTTCAAAATCACGGCCATCATGATCACTATATTTGGTTGCCTGAGTTCATCAGATTCCAGTACCCCATAGGTGGCTTCTTCCATGACTGCTAGGCCAGTGAGTAATGGCGTACGCAGTGGTCGCATCCTGTGGAGCTCACAGAGTTCCTCCAGCTTTACTTTGCCTTTCTCCTTGCTGTAGGTTTATTGCATCACGGATTAAAACTCCTTGGTGATGGCTAGTCATTCTTTCTAGAAGCTCTGCAAAAACGTGATTGGAGTCACGCAGATAGGGAAGCAAGCTGAATCCTGAAAGGCAGCCCCTCGAGATGGGGCTCCTTAGGCTTCTGCTGCTGAGATTCCCCACATCTCAGCCCCATTCTGTCCTTTCCAAGACTTGTTATTCCTCATCTTTAATTCTACAAGACACTCCTGGATTCCTCTAATAATTTTTTATGCTTAAATGATCCTTGTTTTGTGCCTGCAGCCCAAGAATGCTTAGGATGTGTTTGTATATTACTTGGCTCTATTTGTGTAATTTAGAAAAACACATTACTTGTGTTCAGATAAACACCCCAATTCTGCTATTGTTAGCTCTAAGTGCTGAGGAACTCATCTGACTTCCTACAGATCTGTCTCTTTAGTCAGAATAGCAGAATTGATTCTCCCTGGTTGCTAGATCCAAAGGTCAGCTGAATACAGGAGTGGTGTCAGGACATCTTCTAGAGCTTCCTCTGCTGCCTACTCCATTCAAGAGTAAAGGATTTGGGGGAGAAGAGGACCCAGTCCTTGTATTTTGCCTTTCCAGGGTTTCTTGGCAAGCCAAGACTCTTCCTCTTGGTTTCTGAAACTGATCTAGCTCTGATGTTTGCCTTAGCTGGGCCAGGAACCCCATGCACACTGACTGCCTGTCTAGCCCTTCAAGGCTCTGCCCCTTCACTGGGAAACCTCTGACTCTCCTCTGAGCTTTCTGTTATCTGTCTTGTATCTATGGACATGGATTCTTCCTATGAAATGATGACTGGCTGTGTGGATTTTGATATAGCTCCTCTCCCCGACGTTGCCTCTGAAACCACCCTTCTCACTGCCTTACACTATAGCCTATGGGCAATGGCACTGTCCCCAATCACGCGCCAGCCCCTTGGACTGCCACCTGTTGAAGCGTCTTGGTGTTTGTGTATATAATCACTAACCTGGAAACCTTCTGACTTTCCAGAGCTAGAGAGCTCTCTCAAGTCTTCAGTCCTCTTCTACCAAGGACGCTTCTTTTTTTTTTTTTTTTAAAGATTTTATCTATTTATTTGAGCCAGAGAGAATGAGAGAGAGAGAGAGAACACATGAGAGGGGGGAGGGTCAGAGGGAGAAGCAGGCTCCCTGCCGAGCAGGGAGCCCGATGCGGGACTCGATCCAGGGACTCCAGGATCATGACCCGAGCCGAAGGCAGTCGCTTAACCAACTGAGCCACCCAGGCGCCAAGGGACGCTTCTGACACCACACTAGGTCACAATGATTACAATACGGGATTTTGAAATTTATAGTATTTAATTTAAAACTCTATCAGTGGCTTTTTTAAAAGATAAATTTGAGATCCTTTCTTGATATGAAATTGTATGTGAAGATCCACTATACAAAGCAAAAAAAACAAAGACAGAAAACAAAAACCAAAAACACAAGAGTTACTCTGATGGAGGTGGAGGCCAGAGTGTGGGCTGGGGTGGGAGGGCGCTTGGCTGGAGCCCCACCTACTTAGAGCCTCTCTTCTTTTCTGCTGCAGCCTTGAGAGCTCCTCGCACTGGAATACTTGGGGTTCCTTGGAGCACCGTTTCTAAACCATTGGTCTTTTTAAAAAGAAATTAAAAAAAAGGATTTTATTCATTTATTTGAGGGAGAGAGAGAGCACGAGCGGGGGCTGGGCGGTGGAAGAAGGGGGAGAAACAGACTCCCTGCTGAGCAGGGAGCCTGACACCAGGCTCCATGCAGGGCTCGATCCCAGGACCCAGGGATCATGACCTGAGCCGAAGGCAGACACTTGACCAATTGAGCCACCCAGGCGCCCCTAAACCATTGGTCTTAATATCATTCGTTTAGCATCTATTCAGTTAACTGTCTTTTGACATTTCTTACACTTCAGCCGCATTATTATATTTTGCATGGTCATTTAATTTTCCAAGTATTTGTTTTGACTCCCCCAAATGAACTCCTCAAGAGTAGGAAAAGTATCTCATCCCACAGAGGAGCCACATCCAAATCCACATGGACAAAATCAGTGCTCAGCTAGTGAAAAGGGCACTCTGTCAATAATTACTGATTGATTGCTAATTCTGTCTGGTGTCTAACACTCAAGGGAGCAAACCAGTCAGGAACCTGGACATAAATAGGTAGCAGGTCTACGTAACACAGTCATGTGGTAAGTTGGGCTTTGGTTCTGTAAGGTTAAGATATTGACCCCTTACTGCTGACATGCTTCCAAAAGAATGCTATCAGGCACAGTGATTCAGAAAACAGTGTGTGTTTTTTAGTTATGGCAATGTTTATTCGATATACCGGGACTGATATGCTCATAAAAGACCTAGAGTACAGCCCCACCTATTATTCCAGGTGTGGCTTTCATGTCAGCCAAGTTTCAAATCACAGGCAGGATTGAAAGCAGATGCTGTTCTGCTATCCCCATAGAATGCTGTTTAGTACACAAGAAACCAGAAAAGATACAGGAAATCAAACGCCCTTATCAAAGCTAGCAGTGTGACTAATTGTATGGAGAATGAATGGGCAATAGTCTGTGCAACATTTCAACAGTCAGTTTGAGGTGAAATTTTTCATTCTGTTCATTGGTGTTACCACTGATTAATAGCCAGCATGACTCAAAAAATATATTTGTATCCACAGTTGTTGGCTGACTCATATGATTGAGTGTTATTTATCCAACATACACTATCTGATGATGGTTTTATTTTTCAATATGCTTTATAATCAGAAACCACTTGTTTCTTTCAATGTGCACTGAATGCTTTATAAAGAATAAGCTTATATAATATCTGCTGTAGAAAGGGAGTTTTAAAATTAATACCTGTTTTAAAGCTCCAGCTGATTATTTAAATAAAGTTAAAGCTAACTTGAACAAGGCTCTTGAAACTATTTAGTAGAGAATGATTATGCAGTCACCTCCTGTTGCTTAAAAATATCTTCACATTTCCAAAGCCTAGCTGGTACAAAGGACTGGCATTATTACAGAGGAATTACCCTTGCCTGGCCTTTTGACAAAGGTTTCTAAGCAGACTTATTGAATCCAATTTTTATTAGTAATAATATAAGGTATGCATATGTTCTCCTCCTCTGAAGAGTGTCTCCATGCATTTGATCTCATTCCTCTTTATGAGTTCCCTATGCAGGAGAAATGGACAGCTCAAGAACAAGGAAGTGAATGATTTGCTGTGGTCACAAATGGATTGAGCTGGAATTATGATTTCTGGTCTCCTAGCCCCGTGTTCTGTCTACCAGTCATGGATTCCCAGTCATGCTTTCCCATTGGCTTCACTCCTGTTGGATGAGACACAAATTGCTTGGATCACAGCACTAGTGATGTTCATGGGATGTGTGTATGTGTGAATGTGGGAAAACGAGATTCTAAAGGGTGGTATCAGAATTTGGGTGTAGTTATAGAATTATGGTGTAGTTTTAACATGCTCTGAGAATAACTGAAAAATCATGGGTAGTATTTTAATGTATTTTCTGTACTTTTCTAAATCTTTCCTTCTCTACTTCCTACATCTTCCTAGGAGTCCAGATATCTTTTACTTTGGAAGCTGGGATGCTTCCTTGTTAGACTTACTGTTTGTATAATACACGTTGGCTGCTTCATTTATACGGGGAAGCCCTTGCCATATTGATCTTTTTGGTTTGGTTCAAGGCCAACCTGCTTCCTGATGAAACTCAACCTCTCTCTCCTGACAGATTACATGTGACTTGGCTCCTGGCAGTACATTTCCCTACATCCTTGAAAGAGTGAGAGTGGTCCTCTCCTGTCTTCTTTCCTTTCTCTTCACTCTTTGGATCCCAGCTGAATCAACCAAATATTTCCCATGTTAACAGTAGCAATGATTACAAGATGGACCAGTGTTCCTGAGGAACTGGGTTGAGGGTGAAGAAGGGTTGGAGAGAATGTGCTTCTGTCTATTGCTAGGACAACAAAGTGTCCTTCTGCTTAAGACATGCCTTGGTGGGATGCAGAGACTCTGAAGGAATATGACCGGATCCAGAAGAATTGTGGAAAGGTGTAAGGAGAGCTGTGGTGTGGAGTGGTCTGAGGTGGATCTGGTGGGCAGTGGGGGTGTGTCATATTCATTACTCCATACTAACCGACTTCCAAAGGAAAAAAAAAAAACATTTGTAACTGTCAGAAACATGATAGAATTGTCAAAAGCTTATGCAATTATATGTTCATTCAACAAGTATTTGCTGAGGATCTACAAAGTAGTAAAATTAGTGGCTAATGCTGACGGTGTGCCAGGCAGTGTGTAGAAAGCTTTGCATGTATTATTTTTTTTAATTTAATCCTTATAGCATCTTATCAACTTTGTCACTATGTTGAAGTTGAGGAAATTGAGACTCAGAGAGGAAGGGTAAAATGCCTGAGATTCCACAGCTTGTAAGTGGGATCCGATTTCGAGCACGTGTTGTCTGACCCCAGAGCACCCCCGTAATTAACTGCCATCCTCCATTCCTAGGGGCTCCAGAGTGGAAAGCAGATAACTGCCTTTGAGGAACTTCTCCACGGTTAGGATGGCCAACCATCCTGGTTAGCTTGGGAATGTCCCAGTTTCAACATTGGAAGTCTTATATACTGGGACCCTCCTCAGTCCCAGGCAAACCGGGACAGCTGGTCAGCAGTACTGTGGTACAAATCTGTCGCAACCACATCCAAGGCATCCGAGTTCCCCTGACATGTGAGCTCTGTGAAACCCACACTAAAGGGGGGTCAGTGGTGTGGACGAGCCCAGGACCCTTCATGGTGCACTCCTCAGCCTTCCTGGTGGCCTGTGAGGTTGTAGAAACAGCACTGAAGTGTGGCTTCAGGGCAGAGAAGACTGAGCATAGGGTGGGAGGAGTATTTTCTAATCTCTCCTCATTTTCTGCCCTCCCCCTTTCATGACATCTAGCCCACTTCTTTCTCTACTTGTACCTTTCTTTTAGGGAAAGATTTCACTGCTTAATAGGTGACTCTCTCCCGTGAGATAGGTGGATCTTGCTATAGCTACCTCAACATACACAGATACAAGTGTAGTAAAGGGGACTGACTCTGGACATGGTTAATTTCTGTGAGGGGATCTGTTAGGGCAGAAGAGAACAAAGTACCTCTGTTCTTGCCCAGCAGTTCTTCTGGGTGCCACCGACCATAAGCACAGGCTTAAATTGATGGAAGCTTTGAATTTTATGTCTGTTTTACATCGGCTCTTTTCCTTCCTTTTATCCATCACATGCATTCTCATTGTGCTTTATTTATAGTTTGAGGTCCTCCCTGCTAGACTGTAAACTCTTTGAGGGTAGAGACTGTGCTGTCTTATTTTTCACTCTATTTTATTATCGTTCAGTACAAAGCATGACATGTGGTATGCCCTCAATAAATAGTTCTTGAATGAATGAATAAATTATATGTCAGAGAAGTAAAAGCATTTAATTTAAGTTCAACTTTTTAGGTTTGCCTTGTGCAAAGCAAGAAGGGAAGAACTTACAAAATACAGTGTGTGACCTTAAGCTGTGATCCAGAGATCACACTTTTCCAGTGTGGACAAAACCACTAACATGAGCATATATTATGTGCTAAGTGTGCACATATGTGTGTATGTTTGTGTGTGTGTGTATGCATATATATATGTATATATATAATACACAAACTCATCTATTTCTTACCTGATTTCATGAAAGATAAAGGCAGAAAGAGATTAAATAACATGTCAGATACTAAATAATAAGTTATATGAACATATTAGTGACCAGAACTTAAACTTGGGAAGCCTTATTCCAGTTTTTTTTTTTTTTAAGATTTTATTTATTTATTTGAGAGAGAGAATGAGATAGAGAGAAAGAGAGCATGAGAGGGGGGAGGGTCAGAGGGAGAAGCAGACTCCCCACTGAGCAGGGAGCCCGATGCGGGACTCGATCCCGGGACTCCAGGATCATGACCTGAGCCGAAGGCAGTCGCCTAACCAACTGAGCCACCCAGGCGCCCCCTTATTCCAGTTTTTAAGCACTATGGAGAACTGTCCCATCTCTGCATACTTCCTGGCTGATTCATGAGTGTGGTAGCCCAGCATTCTGGTCTGGGACCATGCACTAGATTTCTTACGAGGCCCATGATGGAAAAGGATGGGTCAAGAGGTACCCTCTTCCATCCCCAAAGGACTCTATAAATATGCATATATAATCTAATTTGTTATTCTGTCATTAATGAGAAGTATATTTTAGGCCCAAACAAAATTTGTCTTGGCACTCATTTAGGATGTGAATGTTTATGCTCCTCTGTAAAGCATCCAAAAGCATAAGCTTCTTGATAGTTGCAGAAAAAGGAAAGGTTGGAACTCTTCAAAGATGTGAACAAAGTGAGGCTGTTTAGATAGGATTATTAGAAAGGATCGAGTGATTAGGACTTCAGATTTGAGCCACGTTAAATCTAAATACAAAATTGTGATGGAGAGATCAAATAATACATTAGTTAAAAGTGCCCCCAGGTGGTCACTCCAGCTCAGGTCTTTCCTGGGCTCCAGTGAGCTGAAGTCCCAGCTTTCTGTGGAGCTGATTATACATCCTGGTCTTGGAATCACAGGCACCCCAGTGATGTAGCTGATGCTATCCTTGGTCCCCAGTACCTTTGGGGCAAATCCCGAACTTGCCTCTTGCAGCAATCATAAAGAGCCCAAATAACACAGCTATGCACTAAGTGATAGACATATACTTTAAACAATTCTAGCTTTTGAAGGGCACAGCAGAAATGTTAGTGATGGAATCGGATGCACAAATACAAGGGGCAATTCTTTGTGATGAGTTTTGTTCACTAGCTGATAGGTTCATTGATCCTTTGCATCTTGGGGATACTATACTTTCTTTAGGACGGAAAGTAACTATGAAGCAATAAGAGCAACTATTTCACATATTAAATTCTGGCTACTAATTGCTATAATAACAATGAAAGTGGGCTCTCCTACTTGATATTTTGGCAAAAGGCTCTCAAATAGGATAGGCAGTGGCCAAATCAAAGGATGAGAAAGGTATATTAGAACCAGTATAATCTAAAAACCCCACAGGAAACACTGAAATTTTGATTACTGGTATTTAAATAAGCTTTTCTGAATATTATATATGTTCATAATTAGATGAAAGCACTCCATGACATTTTGCTTTTGACAGATTAAATATTCCTTAAAATGGTGGCATAAAGAAGAAAATGAAAATCAGTCAACTAAAACTTTTCCCAAATCAAAAATTTGTAAAATCTCATCTGGTACTAATTGCTGTAAACATATAGTTAAGAGAAAGAAATTATAAACAAACTGATAAATTTAGTGAATTGACTCTTTGCTTAATTAATTTTTCAGCAAGATGATGTTTTGAAGATGAGTCCAGTTCCCAAAAGGCCTCCTTTTCCTAGCTGCCATCTGAAACATGTCGTGTGTCATATCAAATGGTCATTGAATGGGAACCGTTAAAATTGCCTGGTGTTATTAAGCCCAGGAAAGGTCTTGCCATGCTGACAATTGCTCTCTCTTTGATGTGCCCTTCGAAGGAGGAACGCGCACTTTCTTCTTTACCGAGTCTTCCACACAATGTCCCAGTGTTTCCTGGTCTGTGCTTTATCCCTTGGATATTCTTTTTCTTCATTTGTTATATTCTCTCTTAATCTAATTCTCAGTTTCTTCACATTTCCTGCCCATCCTGAACCTACAACCACATTCACCCATTTTTACAGACTCATTTCTTGGTACTTCATGTTCTGTTGGCCATCCTTTGAGCTACTTACTATATAATTTCTCTCTGTATCTTGAAAATATTGTCTGATGTCCACTATCCCGATTAACTACTACTTATTAAATTCTCAGCCAACTGTGTTTGGCTTTCCACATTCCATCCTGCTCCACTGAAACTATTCTTAGGATTTTCAATGATTTCTTAATTTCCAAACTCTGTATCCTTTCATTGGTGAACATCCTTCAAGGTGTCTGTGCAATATTTGAATATCCTTTTTCCTTCTTCCTTTATTATTGTTTTCTCATAGTTCCCTTCCCTTCTGTTTGGCTATTCGTTTTCCGTTGCTTTGTTGGATTTTCTTCCACAGTTCTCTCTCTCTTTTTTTAAAGATTTTATTTATTTGACAGAGAGAGCACAAGCTAGGGGAGTGGCAGGCAGAGGGAGAGGGAGAAGCAGGCTCCCTACTCAGCAAGGAGCCCAATGCGGGGCTCAATCCCAGGACCCCGGGATCATGACCTGAGCCGAAGGCAGACGCTTAACTGACTGAGCCACCCAGGCGCCCCCACAGTTCTCTTCTTAATGTAGAGTTCTACACAAATGTAAGTGGAATTATTGTGACTGATTAATTTTTAATTATTATTTTTAAAAATTCTAGTGTAATTAACATAGAGTGTTGTATTAGTTTCAGGTTTTTGATATAGTGATTCAGTAATTCTATGCAATACTCAGTGTTCATCATGGTAAGTACACTCCTTAATCCCCATCACTATTTCACCCATTCCTCCACCCACCTCCCCTCTGGTAACCACCAGTTTGTTCTCTATAGCCGAGTCTGTTTTTTTGTTGTCTCATTTTTCTTTGTTTGTTCATTTGTTTTGTTTCTTAAATTCCACATGAGTGGAATCATATGGTATTTGTCTTTTTCTGATTGATTTATTTTACTTAGCATTATGCCTTCTAGGTTTATCCATGTTGTTGTAAATGGCAAGCTCTCGTTCTTTTTTATGGCTGAGTAATATTCCATTTTGTGTGTGTGTTTGTGTGTGTGTATCACATTTTCTTTATCCATTTGTCTATCACTGGACACTTAGGTGGCTTCCATAATTTGGCTATTGTAAATAATGCTGCAATAAACATAGAAGGGCATATATCTTTTCAAATTAATGTTTTTGTATTCTTTAGGTAAAAACCCAGTGGTGTGATTACTGGATCATAAGGTAGTTTTATTTTTAATTTTTTGAGGAACCTCTGTACTGTTCTTCAGAGTGGCTGCCCAAGTTTGCATTCCTACCAACAGTAGGAATGGGTTCCTTTTTCTCCACATCCTCATCGACATTGTTGTTTCTTGTGTTTTTGATTTTAGCCATGCTGACAAGTGTGAGGTGATATCTCATTGTGGTTTTGATTTGCATTTCCCTGCTGATGAATGATGTTGAGCATCTTTTCGTCTCTCTGTTGGCCATCCGTATGTCTTCTTTGGAGAAATATCTGTTTGTGTCTTCTGCCCATTTTTAATTGGATTATTATTTTTTTTTTGGTGTTGAGTTGTAGAAGTTCTTTATATATTTTGGATATTAACCCCTAATCAGATATATTATTTGCAAATATCTTCTCCCATTCAGTAGGTTGTCTTTTTGTTTTGTTGATTATTTCCTTTGCTATGCAGAAGCTTTTTATTTTGATGAAGTCCCTAAGAGTTTATTTTTTGCTTTTGTTTTTCTTACCCGAGGGGACATATCTAGAAAAATGTTGCTACAGCCAATGTCAGTGAAATTGTGACTGATTTATTGATGCTTAAATTTAAACAAGGAACTGGAGGTCTGTTTTCTATATCAAGAAGAACACATACACATACACATACCACGTAGAGACCAGTAGAATAAGCAAGTCACTCAGAATTCTACATAGAACTCTCTTTTGTGGCCCCTGGTTACTTTGGCAGTGATAGAAAAGTAAGTGGAAGTAACTATTTAATAGCTTCAGAGACACCATGGACCCTGGGATCAGAAAGAATCTGATCATGGGACAACAGGTTTATTCAGAGGTGGTCTGTGAAGACAGGGCTATGAGAAGGCAAGTGGTCAGATTCCTGGATTTCAGAGTGTTATGGGCTGAATTGTGCCTCTCCCCTAAAATTATATGTTGAAGCCTCAACTCCCAGTTCCTCAGAATGTAATGGTATTTGCGGATTTAGTCTTTAAAAGAGGTGATTGAGTTAAAATGAGGCTGTTTAGGGTGGGCCCCCCATCCAAGAGGAGTGATGTCCTTATAAGAAGTGGAAGAGACACTAGGGTGTGTGTGCAGAGGGACAGCCATGTAAAAGAGGATGCAAGAGAATGCCCATCTGCAAGCCACAGAGGGGCCTCAGGAGAGACCAAATTGACTGACACCTTGGTCTTGGGCTTAGAGTCTCCAGAAGTGGGAGGAAATAAATTTCTGTTGTTTAAGCCACCCAGTCTGTGGTATTATGTTATGGCAGTCCTAGCAAACTAATGAATACAAATAAGAAGCTAAATTCCTGGATAATCAGTTTGGTTCCTCAAAGCTTAGAGGCTTATTGATAAAGGAGGTTGTACCATAATAAGGTTTTCCTGCTTGGAGAAAGAAAAATCCTTTCTCACGAATGTTTCCCCCCCGAATCAGGAGGTTGGAATTTTCTAATATTTCTGGAAGAGTGAAGTCATTCCCCTCAATACCGTATTAGCTTCTTGATTTGGAACCACTAGCTACATATAACCTTCATGTAAAGAGAATTCTTTATGATGATGATGTAGCAAATTTCAAAATCTGTCTCAGCAAAGAGCGAAAAAGCAAAACAAAACAAAACAAAATACCCAATGTTTGAAGAGCTCACATCCCTTACTCCAGAAGAAAAATTTATGCAATTCAGACAAGTTTCCCACATCAGGATTTGTGCTAGCTTCAACAGAAGACATACTAAAATTGGAATAGGGTTTTAAATTGGTTTCATGACAAAGGCTATAAATTATACTAGGTGACTCAAATTATTCATGAGAGAGAGGAGATCTTGATTTATGCACTTGTTTTGTGTAAATTTCATTTTTGTAAAGTAAATCACTTTTCCCGTTGACTCACATTACAATTTGAGATATGCTTTATCTTCTTTTCTGAGTAATCTTCAATTGACAGAGGCTTTTTGCACCTCCATGCAAGCATTTAATGACCTAAATGCAAACACTTAAATGAAACGTAGCTATTTATAAAAATGGCAAGAGAACCATATATTCATCCAACACACACACCAAACACTTACCAAAGGCCAACTCTGTGGCAGGAACTGTGGCTTTAAGAATAGGGACCCCCTGGCTTCAGGATACTTATTGTCTTTGGTAGATTGGAAAATTCTTTTGAGATGCAAATAATCAGATGACCCTCCAAATGCGAATGCCCTGTAAGATCCATATAAATGGATATCCTTAAAAGGTGAATTATGTAACATTGCAAAGAATTTTGTCACCCTTTGCTCAATATTGCTCACGAATATTTCCATGATCATGTTGCCGCTTTGGAAGGCCAGGGATCCTTAACCTGGAATCTGTTACGCAGTAAGAGGTTTATGGAACCACATAAAATTTTATGTAAAATCAAATGTGTGTATGTGTGTGTAAATTTTTCTGGGGAGAAGGTTCATTATTTTCATCATTTTCTCAAAAGGATCTATGATCTTAAAAATGATTAGAATAATAAACAATGAATTTATTGTCTCAGTCCACTGTCTACAAATAGTATTCTTATGAATCCAAGTTTACCAGAAGCAAGCAATTTTGATTAATTAGGCTACAGTTATTAGAGAGGACTCATTCCTACACACGAAGCATTTATTGAGCACCTAACTTGTTCATTGTGTTGTAATCAGCCTGGCAGGGTCAATAGGCAATGCTAAGAGAGAGCTGAAGAAGCCATGGCAATTTTTTTTTTTTTTAATTGGTTACTATCCTTGTGGTGTGGGGATGGGTAAGGCTAGCTTAGAGGAATAGGATCAAGATGGACAGTTGCCATGAACAGCTAATAGCTCCTTCAGGGACTGTGTAATATTTGTGCAGAAAATCCCATTAAACAGAGATGGCCAGTTATGTAAGGGAATTTTTTCAATATTGTGCTGGCCTGTAAGTAGTAAGCAAGTTATTGACTCGGAATGCTTTATTGCATGGAAAGCGTTACTAACAGAGTATTTTCCACTTTCTATTCATGTTTTTCCTCATTATTTCTCTTGGGCTAATACTGTTTGGACACAATGAGCACATTAACAGTACCCACCCTTGAATGCTCTTTAGAAAAACACAAAGTATTTATTGATTCTTTATGGGTTTTTATACCTAATGAAAGCTAGTTAGAATCAACAACCTTAACAACAATGTGTTGTGTTCTCCCTGCTGCTAAAAAACAGCAGGAAAACATTTTTTAAGCAACAGAGTCATGCTGCAAGTTAGAAGTAAATGAGCACTTTCCAACAATAAGATCTGCTAAATTACTGCATTTATATCCTTTCCTTAATCCCTATTATGAGGATCACACAATGAAGAATATCTCTGTATAATGAAGACTGTTGCTAACTTGAACACGATAACACAAAGCAGGATGCCATCTGTTAGAATAATGTTGGAACCTCTAATTTTACAATTGTTGGGAGCCTTTTCTATTTATTTAAAATATATATTTAAAAACCTAATGCTTCAAGCTCTGTAATAAGGCTTTGGTGATATGTTCTATAAAAACATGTCACTATACTTTTCTCTGTGCTTGTCAGGCAACGTCTTTTCCAAGGGAACAAAGGGTACCTTTAATATTGAATCCAAGACAGTCAGAACGTTAAGAAAACAGATTGACAAAAATAGCCTATGAACTGTATTTATTGTGAGTTCTGGTACGTGGAGTAGATGCTTGGACTCCATTATAGCGGTGGAGGATTTTTGGATATCTGAGAATTCTTCGATATTATAGCATCCTGTCCTGATTTGTTAGGAAGTGTGAGTACTTTCACCCTGGGCCCCCCACAGGCAACTTGTGGCCCCAAAGTCATGACAGACAGGAACTCAGTTATCTCAGAGAACTTAGCAAAATGAGAAATACTGGTTGAGATCCAGGGGGCTTCTGCTGCTGAGGGGAACTTCTGGCTAACAGAAACCACAGGAAGCTGCTTTGTCAGCCGCGTGAAGGGAGACTCTGAGAGCTCAATTCTGCTTAGCCATTTGGTTTAAGTTTATTTCAGTGATGCGTGGAGCTTGAGGGTCAAAGGTAGAAGGGGAAGGGGACTTCCATTCTTTGGCAAACGACCTCAGATCCAGGAGGTGCTTCGGCTATGTGCTCATGGCCACATAGACCTTGAGAGTAGCAGAATCGGGATTAGAATCTGGGCCTGTTGGACTTGTAGTCACATAGTGTTGCCATTGTGTTATAACACCTGACCTCAGGAGAGGTCGTTCTATCTCTTCACTTCCTAGCAGATCCGAACCATTTCCCCAGAGAGCTCCCCAGCACAGATCTGGGGCTCTGTAACGGCCAGTTGGCCACTTTACTTTTATGCCAACTCTCTCTCCCCCCTCTCCTCTACACTTATTTTATAATTCCTCTTACACTTTCATTTCCTGGTCTTTCCTTCCCAGGATAGTCGATCGCAGCGAGTAACGTGGGATGGGAGAAAAGCTCAAGGTACCATTTCTGCTTCCTTCGTTCCCCTTCTTGGCTCTAGGGGTAAAGGCATCAGAAATAATGAAAATGTTCAGGTTGTCCCCCTCTTGGCTGCAGCGGTGACTCCCCACAGGTCAGCTGGCTGGTCACATTGCTGAAACCTCTGTATTGTGGTTTCTTCATTTCTGAGCTAGAGATAATACTTTGTATCTCAGTAGAATGGCAAGGAATTTAACCAATAATTGTCAACAATTCTTTCCCCCTTGCCTGGGTGTTATAATTCCTGGGTATGTTAGGGGCGGGTTACAGCTTGAACAAAACAACATCCCATGGCAATGCCTGAAAGAAATGTATTCGGCACGAAAAGCATTCCTTAAACTCAGACTTTCTCACAAAGGCTGTTTTCTTTCATAGGCCTGTGGGGTTGTGCAATTGAGTTTCCTAACATGACAACGGGAAGTTCTGATACACAGATGTCCCAGGAGCCAGTGTGGTGGCGGAATGAGGGGAGCAGGGTCCAGGAGACTTACAGGGGTCACCAGTCAATACCCTTCACTGGTGCTGGGATGGCCTGGGACCTGGGCAGTCCATCACCATCCCAGGTCGAGCTGCCTCCAAGACAGGAGTGCTCTCTACAGTTCTTAGTTGCCAATGTGAGGTGGTGAGGTATTATAGTAGACGTGCATATTTTAATTTTTCTAATATTCCCTGCTTCTCTGCTGGTGTATATATGTCTTCCCTTCCACACTCAGCCACATTGGTTCCTGTTGCTCATTTGGCATTGCTGGCTTCATAAATATAAATTTTATGGTTTACTTCCTTGACTCTATCTTAAATGCTTCCCACTCTGTCAGTTTCCCATGCATTTTTGAGTTGCAGCCAGTTTTCTTTAACAAGCTGTAAGTTCCTTCACAGTCTGTTAAAAACCACTATTTCTTTACAGCCGTTCTATAGACTCTTATCAATATTTCAAATCTTGTGATCACCAAGTTGCCCAAAAATAGCATCTGCAGTTAAATTAACAGGGATAAAATTACAAGATCTATCAATCTTCATGCTTCACCATGTAAGGAGGTCATTAACTGAGGTCAGAAGAAACTTTCTCCTGACAGCGAGCTCCTTCAGAGTTAGTGCATTATGGGAACATTTACAAATTAGTCTCATTATATTTAGGAGCATCTGGTATGAACCCCTTGTCACAGTCATGATTCTGGGAAGGCAATTAATAGGTTCTTGTGAATTCTCAGGAACCTTCAGCCTCGTTTAAACAAGAAATTTGGACGAATTTCAGCTATTTTATCCAAAAAGACCCCTCCCCCCTCCCCACCCGTTGTTAATCCAGTGGCCGAGGACTTCACACTGAATCATGGGTCTTGCTGTAATACCACAAGTAATGTTGGTTAACACAAGGTGACAGCGCCATTACTTGGCTTTTAGAAGCCTATGTCCTATGCCTTCCCACTCATTACTGGTCAGAGTCGCAGAATGCTAGAGCTGGGAGAGACAACAGAAGTCATCTTTTCCAGCATTTTTCAAAGTCTGTACGGTGAAGAACCACTCCCGTGCACCGCTATAAGGTGTTACGGCGGGACGGGGAGGAGGGGATATTTTTGTGGTCATATCGTTTGGTCACATGACTTCTCAGAAACTTTGGGTCCCACTTGGGTCGGATCAGTGGTTGGTACGAGGAGGAGTAGGTGGAGGTATGTATTTCCCTGCTTTCTCCTTGCCATAGTTGCTGCCGGCTGTCTGCATCCCTCCGAAGGCCACAACTCCTGGTCAGCCCATATACGCCATATACTTACTTCCAAGCTAGTCGTTCTGGAATCTCGTCTGGGAACTGCTGGCCTCTCTTGCCCTTTTATGTCTGGGGTGCTAATAGCATTCACTATTGCCAGTCTTAGAGTGCCGCGCTGTACCTTTGTTTTCTGGTTTCCTTAGGCCCTGACCTTAATTTTATTTTTTTATTTTATTTTATTTTATTTTATTTTTTTAAAGATTTTATTTATTTATCTGAGACAGAGAATGAGAGAGACAGAGAGCACATGAGAGGGGGGAGGGTCAGAGGGAGAAGCAGACTCTCTGCCGAGCACGGAGCCCGATGCGGGACTCGATCCCGGGACTCCAGGATCATGACCTGAGCCGAAGGCAGTCGCTTAACCAACTGAGCCACCCAGGCGCCCTGTGACCTTAATTTTATAAGCAATTCCTTTACTAAATTCTCTTCAAATTACCCAGTTTGAATGTTCCATCTGTTTCTTGCCATGACTGTGACCGATATGGTCACTGGTGGTTAATCAGTGCTCTTTTGGGGCTAGACTGACTTCTGCCCAGGCAAAGGGATGGCATGGCTTTGTAGGATGCTGGGAGAGCAAACAGATCCTGCAGTTAGAAACTTCTCTTCTTCAGGGAATGAAGACCAGGGAATGGACCTCTGACCTCAGGCAGGGTCTGTAACACTGGTAGTAGCAGTAATTTCTGCCCTGCATAACTCTGGACTAGGGGCTATTCGATTTGGAAGCGCAGATAGATAATTAGGTAATAATACCTTGAGAAGTGAGACTTTCTAGTTTTCCCATCATTCTGAGGTTGACAGAAATAATTGGGGACCTAACTGCCTTTATAGCACCCCACTTTTAGATAGGCTTTATATAAAGGTTAGATTTGAAGGCAAAAACATCCCTCTGTAAGCAGCACAAGAAGACAGGGGCCATGGACTGGCTCCCCCCAGCCAAGCCTCTTACTTCTAGATTTGAATGGACCAGTTGAGCCTGGCGCATGTCCAGGCAGCCCGTAGCAGCTGGTGCGGAGTGGGCTGCTGTAACACGACCTCTCCATTTGCAGGCATCAGATGATCAACAAGTCTTGAGATCGGACCCATATTCATGGACTATGCGAGAGGCTCTCTAAATAATCCTGACCCAGAACCTCTTTTCCTAAAGCTACACCTGGACGTAGCTTCACGTTAGCCCCAGAGCTCAATGTCTGGTGATTAGTTGAGACTACGCAGAGTATTTTTAAATATTCATCTATTCAGCAAATATTTACTGATTTTGCCTGCGAGGCAGTTACAGTGCTTAGTACTGGGGAAACTACAAGGATCAAGATAGGCAGTGCTTTCCAGGAGAGAATGTTCCAGTGGGGCCGTCTGATGGAAATAAGAAAGAAAATAATTACAAATTAGGATGGATGTTAGAAAGATGTAAACAAGGAACAGAAAGAGAGAATGATGGAGAAGAGACACTTAACTGTAGAGGGGGTGCAGGGAAGGCCTCCTAAGCACACGGCACTTAGGCTCCGAGGGTGATGAGGAAAACATGCCAGGAGGGAAGAATTCTGCGGGCAAAGAGAACATGTGCAAAGGCACCGTGGTGGCAAGCACCTCTGAGGGACTGGAAAACAACAGGCATCTGTAGTACGGGCAGCAAATGGTGTGGCCTGAGAAGCAGTGGCGAAGAATGTGGCCGAATTGTCTGGGTGTGAATCCCTGTTCCAATTCCTCCCAGCTCTGTGACTTTGGGGAAGTCCCTTACCCTCTCTGTGCTCAGTTTCCTCATCTGTATTATAAGCATAAGAATCATATCTACTATTCTTAATAGTAATTCTGATGATTAAGTTCAGCTTTGTAAAATGTTTAGGACTTCATACATAGGCAGTACTCCCATAAGTACTGTTAATATGGGGTTGCATATCCACACAGGCCCAGAAGGCACATGGGGATTTCACACGGAGAAATAAACCATAGCTAAGATATTTTAAAAAATAAAATATAACAGAACACCTTTTTTTCTCAAGACACTTTATAAAGGTATGCCTGATGATGGGATGTGCAAAGTGCAGGTTGCTGGATTTATTTTTTAAAGACAATGTCTTCTTATCGTCTTTTGAATTCATCATGGATAAATAGGTCCCTCTTTTATCCTCCCCCAGCCAATAATCCACTCTGGTATATATAGATCATTCTTCTCAAGGAGATTTGAAAGTACAGATGTATGAGATACTATTGATTATTTTACTGAGTGTACCATGCCTGTCATTTTATCTTGCTTTTATACCTCATCAGAATTTAAAACTATTTTTAGTTCCATGTGGGCATAATTGTATGTGATCTAAAAGGATCGTGGAAAGAATAATGCTGGAAGAAATCTCAGGGGCTTGCTGTACGTTGTATGTCAATAGAGTTCATTGTGAGGTTTTTATGTAAATCCTTTAAGAGTGCCACTTGTTAGTATATTTTATTTTCCCCATATTTTGAAAGAAAAAACCCACATATCATTTTCATACGTGTCTCTGCTTGCAAAACTGGAATACAAGATGGTGAGGGAGAAAGAGAAGATAGAGAAAATGTCCTGAAGCCATATGCTCAAAAATCTGCTCTGGAGAGATGGCAAACCAGAATAAATATTTTGGTAAAACCTCTGAATGTGGTTGCACACCAGAAATTTTCCGAATCCTTTCATTTATCTCGGTGTCTTTCTGCACACAGTCCTAAATAAGTTATTCTTCCCATCGCAAAATTACCTTTTTGGAATAGGTTTCAGAATGGGTGTATATTCAGGCAGACTGTCTGATCTGAATTCAGAACTGGGGATGAATAGTTTAGAATATTGAATATGACATTCTTTCCAGTTTTGGCCAAGAGAATGCACACTCTAAAGGGCCTTGACCAGAAAAGCCAATTGGAATAAAGAATTGAAACAATGCCTTTTACTGTCTTGCATTTTAAAAGTGTACTTTTAAACAATATAGATATTAGAGATATTCCATATTGTCAGGAACCAGTGACTCCTTTCTCTGTATTTTTAGAAAAAATGGGAGCAAAATGTAAGATAAAACTGAATACTAAGCTTTGACAAGCATTTTTCTTTAAAACTTTTCTTTTAAAATTTCTTTTTAAAAATCAAAGTATACTTGACATATAGCATTATATTAGTTTTGGGTGTACAACATGATGATTCTATATTTCTATACAATTAAAAATGAGCACCACAATAAATCTTGTTACCATCCGTCACCATACAGAGTTATAAATCTTTTTTTTCTTTTGAGAACTTTCAAGATCTATTCTTAGCAACCTTCAAATATGCGACACACTGTTATTTACTATAGTCAACATGTTGTACATTAAATCCCCATGACTTACATATTTTATAACTGGAAGATGGTACCTTGATCTCCTTCAACCATTTCATCCACCCTTCAAACTCTCTCCTGTCTGGAAACCACCAATCTGTTCTCTGTGTCTATGAGTTTTATCTTGTTTTGTTTTGATGCTTAGTTCCACATATGAGAGAAATCATACAGTGTTTGTCTTTTTCTGTATGACTTATTTCATTTAGCGTAATATCCTAAAGATCCATTCATGTCACAAATGGCAAGATTTCGTTCTTTTTTATGGCTGAGTAGTATTCCGTTACACCCCCCCCCCCTTTTCTTTATTCTGTCAATGGACACTTAGGTTATTTCTATATCTTGGCTATTATAAATAATGCTGCAGTTACCATGGGGGTGCATATATCTTTTCAAATTAGTGTTTTTGTTTTCTTTGGATAAGTTTCTAGAAGTGGATTTGCTGGAAAATGTGCTAGTTCTACTTTTAATTTTTTGAGGAACCTCTATATTGTTTTCTGTAGTGGTGGCATTAGGTTTAATTCCCACCAACAGTGCATGTGTGTTCCCTTTTCTCCACATCCTTGCCAACACTCATTTCTTGTCTTTTTGATAACAGCTGCTCTAACTGGTGTGAGGTGATATCTCATTGTGATTTTGATTTGCATTTCGTGATGATGAGTGATGTTGAGCATCTTTTCATGTACCTGTTGGCCATCTGTATGTCTTCTTTGGCAAAGGTTTGTTCATGTCCTCTGCCCATTTTAAAATCATACTGTTTGTTTTTTTGTTACTGAGTTGTAGGAGTACTTTATATATTTTGGATATATGATATATATGATTTGCAAATATCTTTACCCATTCAGTAGGTAGTATTCATTTTTTGGATGCTTTCCTTCACTGGGCAGAAGCTGTAATGTTATGTAGTCCCATTTGTTTGTTTCTGCTTTTGTTTCCCTTGCCTTTGGAATCAGGTTAAAAAAATCATACCAAGACTGACGTTAAGTAGCTTATCACCTAAGTTTTATGGTTTCAGGTCTTACATTCAAGTCTTTAGTCCATTTGGAGTAAATTTTTATATATGGTGTAAAATAGTGGTCCAGTTTCATTCCTTTGCATGTAGCCATCAACTTTTCCCAGTACCATTTATTGAAGAGACTGTCCCTTACCCATTTGTATATTCTTGCCTCCTTTGTCATAAATTAATTGATTATGTAAGTAGGGATTTATTTCTGGCCTTTGTTTCATTGATCTGTGTGTCTCTTTTTATGCTAATACCATTCTGTTTTGATTAGAATAGCTTTGTAATATATTTTGAAATCAGGGGCATGATGCCTCCAGTTTTGTTCTTTTTTCTGAAGATTGCTTTAGCTATTCGAGATCTTTTGTGGTTTCATATAAATTTTAGGTTTATTTGTCCTTTTTCTATAAAATATGCCATTGGAATTTTGATAAGGATTGCATTGAATCTATAGATTGCTTAGGGTAATATGGGTATTTTAATAATATTAATTCTTCCAATCCATGAGCATGGAATGTCTTTCCATTTATTTCTGTCTTCTCCAGTTTCTTTCATAAATGTCTTATAGTTTTCAGCATACAGGCCTTTTGCTTTCTTGGTTAATTTTTTTCCCTAAGTATTTTATTCCTTTTGATGCAATTATAAATAGGGTTGTTTTCTTACCATCTCTTCCTGATAGTTCATTTGTACATTGATTTTGTATCTTGTAACTTTACTGAATTTATTTGTTAGTTCTAACAGTTTCTTTGGTCAAGTCTTTAGAGTTTTCTTTTCTTTTTTTATTATGTTATGTAAGTCTTCAGAGTTTTCTCTATTTAAAATCATGTTGCCAGGGTACCTGGGTGGCTCAGTGGTTAAGCATCTGACTTCAGCTCAGGTCATGATCTTGGGGTCTTGGGATTGAGCTCTGTGTCTGACTTCCTGCTCAGTGGGAAGTCTGCTTGTTCCTCTGCTCCTCCCCCAACTCATGCTCTCTCTCTCTTTCTCTCTCAAATAAATAAATAAAATCTTAAAAAAAATCAAATCATATTGCCCACAACTAGTGAGAGCATTACTTCTTTCTTTTCAATTTGTATGCCTTTTCTTTCTTTTTCCTGCCTAGTTATTCTGGCTAGGACTTCCAATACTATCTTGAATAAAACGAGCAAGAGTGGGTATACTTCTTTTGTACCATCTTAAAGGAAATGCTTTCAGCTTTTCACTGTTAGCTGTGGGCCTGGCGTATATGGCTGTTATTATATTGAGGTATACTCCATCATGCCCACTTTGTGGAGATTTTTTTTTTTTGTCATAAATGGATGTTGAATTTTGTTAAATGCTTTTTCTACATCTTTTGAAATGTTTGTATAATTTTTATTCTTCATTTTGTTAAAATGGGTTATTATGTTGATTGATTTGCAGATGTTGAATCATCCTTGCATCCCTGAAATAAATCTCCCTTGATCATGGTGTATGATCCTTTTAATGTATTGTTGAATTTCGCTTGCTAATATTTTGTTGAGGATTTTTGCATCCATGTTCATCAGGGATATTGGCCTATAATTTTTGTGTGTGTATGTGGTGTTCTTATTTGGTTTTGGAATCAAGGTATGATGGTCTCATACAATTAGTTTGGAAGTGCTCCCTCCTGTTCAGTTTCTGGAAGAGTGTGAGAAAGATAGGTATTAAACCTTGAATATTTGGTAGAATTCACCATTGAAGTTTTTTGGTCTTGGAGTTTTGTTTGTTGGGAGGTTTTTGATTATTGATTTAGTCTCTTACTAGTAATGGTTCTACTTAGATTTTCTGTTTCTTAGTGAGTTAGTCTTGGAAGATTGTGTTTCTGGAATTTATTTCTTCTAGGTTGTGCACTTCATTGCCATACAATTTTTCGTAGTGGTCTCTTATAATCCTTTGTATTTCTTTGATGTCTGTTGTAACTTTTCTTTCATTTCTGATTTTGTTTGAGTTCTCTCTCTTTTCTAATTAGTGAGTTTGGCTAAAAGTTTGTGAATTTTCTTTTCTTTTCAAAGAACCAGCTCTTGGTTTCACTAATTTTTTCTATTGTCTTTTTAGCATCTATTTCATTTCTTTTCACCTTAATCTTTATAATTTTCTTCCTTTCTACTAACTTTGTGCTTCATTTGTTCCTCTTTTTCTAGTTTCTTTAGGTATAAAGTTAGATTTTTTTATTTGAGATTTTTCTTGCTTCTTCACGTAGGCCTGTGTTACCATAATCTTTTCTCTAAGAACTGCTTTTGCTGTCTCCCAAAGATTTTGGTATGTTGTATTTCCATTTTAATTTGTCTCAAGCTCTTTTTTTGATTTCTCCTTTGATTTCTTTGTTGACCCATTGGTCATTCTGTAGCATGTTGTTTAATCTTTATATATTTATGCTTTTTCCAATATTATTCTTGTAATTGACTTGTAGTTTCATACCATTGTGGTTAGAAAAGATGCGTGATATGATTTCAGTCTTTTAAAATTTATTTTGAGACTTGTTTTGTTGCCTAACATATGATCTATCCTGGAGAATGTTCCCTGTGCACTTGAAAACAATGTGTTCTCATGCTTTTAGATGGAATGTTCTGTACATTATCTATTAAGTCCATCTGGTCTAATGTGTTATTTAAGGCTGATGTTTTCTTATTGATTTTCTGTCTGGATGATCATCTATTCATTGATGTAAGTGAGGTGTTAAAGCCCTCTACCATTATTGTATTGCTGTCCATTCCTCCCTTTAGGTCTGTTAATATTTGCTTTATATATTTAGGTGAGCCTATGTTGTGTACATAAATACACAATGTTATGTATGTACACGTTATCAATGTTATGTCTTCTTTTGCATTGGCCACTTAATCATTATATAATGTCCATCTTTGTCTTTTATTACATTATTTGCTTTAAAGCTAATTTTATCTGATATAAGTATAGATACCCCAGCATCTTCAGGTTTCCATTTGCACTGAACATCTTTTTCCATCCCTTCAATTTCAACTGGAGCATCCTGAATAAATCATGTGCAGCATATAGATGGGTCTTGTTCTTTTCCTCCATTCATTTTTTACACCATCTGATTGAAGAATTTAGTCCATTTACACTTAAAGTAATTATTGATAGGTATATACTTACTGTCATTTTGCTAATTTTTTTATATCTGTTTTGTAGTTCCTCTCTGTTCCTTCCTTCTCTTATGTTCTTCCTTTGTGGTTTCATGACTTTTTAGTGTTATGTTTAGACTTCTTTCTCATTTTCTTTTGTGCATTTACTGTAAGTTTTGCTTTTTGTGCACATTTATTAAGTTCACATTTATCTTCCTTGTACATAACAATTTATTTTAAGTTGATAGCAATTTAAGTTTGGGAGCATTTTAAAATTTTATATTTTTACTACCTCCTCCATTTTATGTTTTTGTTTTTATTTTTTCATTTTATCTTTTTGATCTCATATTTTACATCTTTTTATTTTGTGTATCCTGTAACTCATTATTGTAATTTTAGTTACTTTTATTGCTTTTTTTCTTTTAACCTTCATAGTAGTTTTATAAGTGATTAATTCACTACCTTTAGTATATGTTTACCTTTTCCAGTGAGATTTTTACTTTCATATGTTTTTCATGTTACTAATTGATGCCCCCTTTTTTTTCAGTTTAAAGAAGTCCTTTTAACATTTCTTGTAGGACGGTTTCATGGTGATTAATTCTTTCAGCTTTTGCTTGCTTGGAAAACTCTGTCTCCTTCAATTCTGAATGTTAATCTTGCCTGGAAGGGTATTCTTAGTTAGAAGTTTTTTCATTTCAGTGCTTTGGATATATTTTGCCACTCTCTTCTGCTCTACAAAGTTCTGATGAGAAATTTGCTGACAGTTTTATGGGGGTTCCCTTGTTTGTAACAAGTTGTTTTTCTCTTGCTGCTTTTAAGATTCTCTCTTTAACTTTTGACATTTTAATTATAATGTGTCCTGGCATGGGTTTCTTTGGGTTCATCTTGTTTGGAACTTTCTGGGCTTCTTGGATTTGGATGTCTATTTCCTTCCCCAGGTTGGCAAAATTTTCAGCCATTGTTTCATCAAATAATTTTGTGCCCCCTTCTCATTCTTTTCTCCTTCTGGGACCCCTATGATGCAAATGTTATTCCACTTGATGTTGTTTTAAGCTATCTTTACTTTTTTGTAGTACTTTTTTGTAAAACATTCTTTTTTTCTTTTTTACTGTTCTGTTTGGGTGAGTTCCACTGTCCTGTCTTCCAGATCACTGATTCTTTCTTCTGCTTCATTTAGTCTGCTGTTGAACTCCTTACTGTATTTTTCAGTTCAGTTGTTGTATTCTTCAGTTCTGTGACTTCCATTTGGTACTCTCTTATATTTTCCCTGTTTGTTGAAATTCTCACTGTGGTCATCCATTCTTCTCCCAAGTTCAGTGAGCATCTTTACCACCATTACTTTGAACTCTGTATCAGGTAAATTACTTATCTCTATTTCATTTAAGATTTTTTTCTTGAGGTTTTCTCTAGTTCTTTTAGTTAGAACATCGTCTTCTCTTTCTTCATTTTGCTTGATTCTATATGTATTCTGTGAAACACTTATCTCTCCCAGTCTTGAAGGAGTGGCCCCATGTAGGAGATGAACCTTATCGTTGAACCTTGCCATAGCTCTCGGTTGTCTCTTGAACCATCCTGATTTTCTAAGGCTCCTGATTTATTCTTGATAGGTCCCAGTTGTTGAAGGTGTTTCAGTCAGCATCTACTTTCAGGCTGATTGGAAGTTAGTCTCTCAGGCAGCAGCTTTTAAGGTGTGCAAATATATATAGTCCTATGGGACCACAGTTAAACCCTGATGGATCTCCAGGCCACATGATTTGGAGGGTATCCCCTTGGTGACATCTGTAAAAATCATGGTTCCTGGTGAGTGTATGAGCTCCTTTCTGGGCAGTACTGGTGAGCTCTGGTGAGACCTAGGGAGAGCACAAAAATAGTGTCCCCTAGCCTATGTTCTCTGAGAACACTTCTATAACCTCTAAATGTATTTTAACTGAAGTCTGCTACCAGGCTGAAGCTCTAGGATAAGTAACTAGGTCTTTTTCACAGGAAGACTGAGGGTGTGTGTAGTCTGCTGTCTGTGTAGTGCCCTGGGAGTGGTACTCTGCCAAGAACTGTCTCTCTGATTGTTTCAGAACCCTGGGACCCAGAAATGTAGTCCCCACTAGCCATCAGAGCCAGGAGCTCAAGGATATCCCTTTGGGCTGTGCATGCCCACTGATTTTGGCAGCCCTGCAGGAGTGGTGCAAGGGTGGGGTACTTGGCATGGGGAGTGGGGGTGGGTGGGTAGGTGCACCAGCACTAAGAGGTTAGAGGGAGAGTCAAAAATGG
>NW_023270244.1:2942947-3039132 GCF_011800145.1 Mirounga leonina
GTGGGGTACAAACACCTTGCTCCTCAGGGAGAAGGTTTGCATTTGTGAGATTCCTTCTGATTGTGGGTTGCTATGCTGGGGGTAAGGTTTTTGGTGAGATTGCCTCTCTGCCTCTCCTACCTTTTGACTTGGCCCTTTTCCCCTTTTTGTGGAGGAGCTGTTCAGCTAGTTTTCAGGTCTTTTTCATAGGGATTTGTTTTATATGTAGCTATACATTTTTTTGTGTCCCTGGGAGGAGGTAAATTCAGGATCTTCCTATGTTGCCATCTTAAACCATCTTTCTGACAAGCTTTTTAACTTTTCCACACAAACAGGGAGGATGCAAGGCACCAGTTAGGTGGATAGAGCAGAAGAGTTATAAAATTATATTTTTTGACATTTTCTAATCTTCTAATCTTGCCTCTTTACTCACCCATTTTATCTTGCTGTTGTTTTTTTGCTGTGTACAGTGTTCTATATAATAAACCATTGACCATCAGAGGCAGAAAATACGTTTTTCTGCCTTTACCTAGGTTTACCTCTTCTGACCTCATGAAGAGGGGTAATGTAAAGTTCACAGCTGGCTGCTGAAAAAATTTTGACTGAAACATTTTAAATGTCCTATAATTGAATAAAATGTGGTTCACATTTTAGTTTTTTTTTTTTAAGTATTGTATTTTAGCATGACCAACTATCCCAGTTTGCCTGAGACTGAGGGCTTCCCAGGACATGGAACTTTCAGTGCTAAAATCATGACAACTAGGATAGTTGGTCATATATAACACCATATTACAGGATTTTTTTTCACCCTCTGCCTTTCCTTTCCTGGTTTTCCTTCCATTCCAGGGCTGCTGGGAATAGGTTTTGCTTTAGTTCCAGATCTGCTAGGATGTGGGGACTTTTTACAGATGTTGTATCTGTTTCCCTCAGGCATCCAGTGCTCTGTTAAGTCAGTTGAATTGGAGAATCATTACACTTAACATTTTTCACAGCAATTTCACATTCCCTGTATCCTTTCATTTTTTACAATTCAGACAGGCACCAAAGGTAGGTATTATCCCCACTTGACCAATAAGAAAACAGAGAGGTTGCTATTAATTTCCCAGGAAGTTATTACCCACAGATGGACCTTACCCTAGGTCTGACATCAAAGGTCCTTTCAGTTCACAATGCTGAGTCTTCCAAATTTTTGTTATGGACAGCTGGAGGATAGTCTTAGAATAAGAGTCAGAGCTATTCCTGGGTTTGGTAAATTGGATAGTGGAAAAGAACATTAGCCTGGAAGTCATGAGATGTGGAGTATGTTCCTAAGCTCTGGCCTTATAAACATAGTGTCATTGGACAAATCATCATCAATCTGTGCCTCATTTCCTTCCTGGTAAAATGATGAGGTTGGCCTAGATGATTCTTTCTTTTTTTTTTTTTACATTTTTTTAAATTTTATTCTTATGTTAATCCCCATGCATTACATCATTAGTTTTAGATGAAGTGTTCCATGATTCATTGTTTGTGCACAACACCCAGTGCTCCATGCAGAATGTGCCCTCCTCAATACCCACCACCAGGCTAACCCATCCTCCCACCCCCCTCCCCTCTAGAACCCTCAGTTTGTTTTTCAGAGTCTATTGTCTCTCATGGTTCGTCTACCCCTCCGATTTCCCCCGCTTCATTCTTCTCCTCCCGCTACCTTCTTCTTCTTCTTCTTTTTTTTTTTCTTAACATATATTGCATTATTTGTTTCAGAGGTACAGATCTGAGATTCAACAGTCTTGCACAATTCACAGCGCTTACCAGAGCACACACCCTCCCCAGTGTCCATCACCCAGTCACCTCATCCCTCCCACCCCACCCCCCACTCCAACAACGCTCATTTTGTTTCCTGCGATTAAGAATTCCTCATATCAGTGAGATCATATGATACATGTCTTTCTCTGTTTGACTTATTTCACTCAACATAATACCCTCCAGTTCCATCCACGTCATTGCAAATGGCAAGATCTCATTCCTTTTGATGGCTGCATAATATTCCATTCTATATATGTACCGCATCTTCTTTATCCATTCATCTGTCGATGGACATCTTGGCTCTTTCCACAGTTTGGCTATTGTGGACATTGCTGCTATAAACATCGGGGTGCACGTACCCCTTCAGATCCCTCCTTTTGTATCTTTGGGGTAAATACCCAGTAGTGCAATTGCTGGATCATAGGGTAGCTCTATTTTCAACTTTTTGAGGAACCTCCATACAGTTTTCCAGAGTGGCTGCACCAGCTTGCATTCCCACCAACAGTGGAGGAGGGTTCCCCTTTCTCCGCATCCCCGCCAACATCTGTCATTTCCTGACTTGTTAATTTTAGCCATTCTGACTGGTGTGAGGTGGTATCTCATTGAGGTTTTGATTTGGATTTCCCTGATGCTGAGCGATATTGAACACTTTTTCATGTGTCTGTTGGCCATTTGGATGTCTTCTTTGGAAAAATGTCTGTTCATGTCTTCTGCCCATTTCTTGATTGGATTCTTTGTTCTTTGGGTGTTGAGTTTGATGAGTTCTTTATAGATTTTGGATACTAGCCCTTTATCTGATATGTCATTTGCAAATATCTTCTCCCATTCTGTCGGTTGTCTTTTGGTTTTGTTGACTGTTTCCTTTGCTTGGCAAAAGCTTTTTATCTTGATGAAGTCCCAATAGTTCATTTTTGCCCTTGCTTCCCTTGCCTTTGGCGATATTTCTAGGAAGAAGTTGCTTCGGCTGAGGTCAAAGAGGTTGCTGCCTGTGTTCTCCTTTAGGATTTGGATGGACTCCTGTCTCACATTGAGGTCTTTCAACCATTTGGAGTCTATTTTTGTGTGTGGTGTAAGGAAATGGTCCAGTTTCATTCTTCTGCATGTGGCTATCCAATTTTCCCAACACCATTTGTTGAAGAGACTGTCTTTGTTCCATTGGACATTCTTTCCTGCTTTGTCAAAGATGAGTTGACCATAGAGTTGAGGGTCCATTTCTGGGCTCTCTATTCTGTTCCATTGATCTATGTGTCTGTTTTTGTGCCAGTACCATGCTGTCTTGATGATGACAGCTTTGTAATAGAGCTTGAAGTCCGGAATTGTGATGCCGCCGGCTTTGCTTTTCTTTTTCAATATTCCTCTGGCTATGCGGGGTCTTTTCTGGTTCCATACAAATTTTAGGATTATTTGTTCCATTTCTTTAAAAAAAGTGGATGGTATTTTGATGGGGATTGCATTGAATGTGTAGATTGCTCTAGGTAGCATTGACATCTTCACAATATTTGTTCTTCCAATCCATGAGCATGGAACGTTTTTCCATTTCTTTGTGTCTTCCTCAATTTCTTTCATGAGTATTTTATAGTTTTCTGAGTACAGATCCTTTGTCTCTTTGGTTAGATTTATTCCTAGGTATCTTATGGTTTTGGGTGCAATTGTAAATGGGATCGACTCCTTAATTACTCTTTCTTCTGTCTTGTTGTTGGTGTATAGGAATGCCACTGACTTCTGTGCATTGATTTTATATCCTGCCACTTTACTGAATTCCTGTATGAGTTCTAGCAGTTTTGGGGTGGAGCCTTTTGGGTTTTCCACATAAAGTATCATATCATCTGCAAAGAGTGAGAGTTTGACTTCTTCTTTGCCAATTTGGATGGCTTTGATTTCTTTTTGTTGTCTGATTGCTGTGGCTAGGACTTCCAATACTATGTTGAATAGCAGTGGTGATAGTGGACATCCCTGCCGCGTTCCTGACCTTAGGGGGAAAGCTCTCAGTTTTTCCCTATTGAGAATAATATTTGCTGTAGGTTTTTCATAGATGACTTTTATGATATTGAGGTATGTACCCTCTATCCCTATACTCTGAAGAGTTTTGATCAAGAAAGGATGCTGTACTTTGTCAAAAGCTTTTTCTGCATCTATTGAGAGGATCATATGATTCTTGTTCTTTCTTTTGTTAATGTATTGTATCACATTGATTGATTTGTGGATGTTGAACCAACCTTGCAGCCCAGGGATAAATCCCACTTGGTCATGGTGAATAATCCTTTTAGTGTACTGTTGGATCCTATTGGCTAGTATTTTGGTGAGAATTTTTGCATCCATGTTCATCAGGGATATTGGTCTGTAATTCTCCTTTTTGATGGGGTCTTTGTCTGGTTTTGGGATCAAGGTAATGCTGGCCTCATAAAATGAGTTTGGAAGTTTTCCTTCCATTTCTATTTTTTGGAACAGTTTCAGAAGAATAGGTATTAATTCTTCTTGAAATGTTTGGTAGAATTCCCCTGGGAAGCCATCTGGCCCTGGGCTTTTGTTTTTTGGGAGATTTTTGATGACTGCTTCAATTTCCTTAGTGGTTATAGGTCTGTTCAGGTTTTCTATTTCATCCTGGTTCAGTTTTGGTAGTTGATACATCTCTAGGAATGCATCCATCTCTTCCAGGTTATCTAATTTGCTGGCATAGAGTTGCTCATAATATGTTCTTATAATTGTTTGTATTTCTTTGGTGTTGGTTGTGATCTCTCCTCTTTCATTCATGATTTTGTTGATTTGGGTCATTTCTCTTCTCTTTTTGATAAGTCTGGCCAGGGGTTTATCAATCTTGTTATTTCTTTCAAAGAACCAGCTCCTAGTTTCGTTGATCTGTTCTACTGTTCTTTTAGTTTCTATTTCATTGATTTCTGCTCTGATCTTTATTATTTCTCTTCTCCTGCTGGGTTTAGGCTTTATTTGCTGTTCTTTCTCCAGCTCCTTTAGGTGGAGGGTTAGGTTGTGTTCTTGAGACCTTTCTTGTTTCTTGAGAAAGGCTTGTATTGCTATATACTTTCCTCTTAGGACTGCCTTTGCTGCATCCCAAAGATTTTGAATAGTTGTGTTTTCATTTTCATTGGTTTCCATGTATTTTTTTTAATTCTTCTTTAATTTCCTGGTTGACCCATTCATTCTTCAGTAGGATGCTCTTTAGCCTCCATGTATTTGAGTTCTTTCCGACTTTCCTCTTGTGATTGAGTTCTAGTTTCAAAGCATTGTGGTCTGAAAATAGGCAGGGAATGATCCCAATCTTTTGGTACCGGTGAGACCTGATTTATGACCTAGGATGTGATCTATTCTGGAGAATGTTCCATGGGCACTAGAGAAGAATGTGTATTCCATTTCTTTGGGGTGGAATGTTCTGAATATGTCTGTGAAGTCCATTTGGTCCAGTGTGTCATTTAAAGTCTTTATTTCCTTGTTGATCTTTTGCTTAGACGATCTGTCCATTTCAGTGAGGGGGGTGTTAAAGTCCCCCACTATTATTGTATTGTTGTCGATGTGTTTCTTTGCTTTTGTTATTAATTGCCTTATATAACTGGCTGCTCCTATGTTAGGGGCATAGATATTTACAATTGTTAAATCTTCTTGTTGGATAGATCCTTTAAGTAGGATATAGTGTCCTTCCTCATCTCTTATTACAGTCTTTGGTTTAAAATCTAATTTGTCTGATATAAGGATTGCCACCCCAGCTTTCTTTTGGTGTCCATTAGCATGGTAAATGGTTTTCCACCCCCTCACTTTCAATCTGGGGGTGTCTTTGGTTCTAAAATGAGTCTCTTGCAGACAGCATATCGATGGGTCTTGTTTTTTAATCCAGTCTGTTAGCCTGTGTCTTTTGATTGGGGCATTTAGCCCATTTACATTCAGGGTAACTATTGAAAGATAGGAATTTAGTGCCATTGTATTGCCTGTAAGGTGACTGTTACCGTATATTGTCTGTGTTCCTTTCTGGTCTATGTTGCTTTTAGGGTCTCTCTTTGCTTAGAGGACCCCTTTCAAGATTTCCTGTAGGGCTGGTTTTGTGTTTGCAAATTCCTTTAGTTTTTGTTTGTCCTGGAAGCTTTTTATCTCTCCTTCAATTTTCAATGACAGCCTAGCTGGATAGAGTATTCTTGGCTGCATATTTTTCTCATTTAGTGCTCTGAATATATCCTGCCAGTCCTTTCTGGGCTGCCAGGTCTCTGTGGTTAGGTCTGTTGCCAATCTAATGTTTCTACCCTTGTAGGTTACATATCTCTTCTCCCGAGCTGCTTTCAGGATTTTCTCTTTGTCTATGAGACTCGTAAGTTTTACTATTAGATGTCGGGGAGTTGACCTATTTTTATTGATTTTGAGAGGGGTTCTCTGTGCTTCCTGGATTTTCATGCCTGTTTCTTTCCCCAAATTAGGGAAGTTCTCTGCTATAATTTGCTCCATTATACCTTCTGGCCCTCTCTCTCTTTCTTCTTCTTCTGGGATCCCAATTATTCTAATGTTGTTTCGTCTTATGGTATCGCTTATCTCTCGAATTCTGCCCTCGTGATCCAGTAGTTGTTTATCTCTCTTTTTCTCAGCTTCTTTATTTTCCATCATTTCATCTTCTATATTACTGATTCTCTCTTCTGCCTCATTTATTCTAGCACTTAGCGCCCCCATTTTTTACTGCACCTCATTAATAGCCTTTTTGATTTCTACTTGGTTGGATTTTAGCTCTTTTACTTCTCCAGAAAGGGTTTCTCTAATAACTTCCATATTTTTTTCAAGCCCAGCTAGTATCCTTAAAGTGATGATTCTGAACTCTAGATCTGACATCGTACTAATGTCCGTATTGAGTAGGTCCCTGGCAGTCGGTACTACCTCTTGTTCTTTTTGTTGAGGTGATTTTTTCCGTCTCGTCATTTTGTGCAGAGGAGAATAGATTAATGAGAGAACAAAATTCTAGCAGAGTAACCACGTCCCCAGAAAATATACTTTAAACAAATCAGAAAAAACCTGAAGCAGTGGGATAAGAAAGGGAAAGAGAGAAAAAAGAAAAAGAAAAAAAGGAAAAAGAAAAAGATAAAGATAAAAACAAAGACAAACAAAACAAAACAACAACAACAAAAGAAAAACCAGAATGTGATCAAATATGATCTATACGGTATAGAGATCAGTGCCACACACTAGATTTGGGGTGTATTTTGGTCTTTTAGAAGAAAGTGCCTCCCAAAATTTTATAGAAAGAAAAACTTATATATGTACAAAAATAAGGGTTGATATGATGAAGGGATGGAATATGACTGTAAAAATGGAAATTATAAAAAATTTTATAAAAGGAATTGATAAGAAGTTGTTTGAAAAAAGAAAGAAGAGGATTTAAAAAAAGAAAAAAGAAAAAGAAAAAAAAAAGGGAGAGGATGTGATCAGGCAGGGGAATAGAAAACACCATATACTAGAGATTTAGGGTATATTTTAATCTGTTAGAAGAAACTATCTCAAAATTTTAAAGAGAGAACAACTTAAATATATAAGCCAAAAATATGGGTAACTACTATGAAGGGATAGAATATGACTCTAAAAATGAAAAATAAAAATGTTTTTTTTAAAAAGGGATTGATAAGTTGTTGGTTGAAAAAGGGAAAAAGAAAAATTCAAAAAGAAATAAAAAGACAAAAAAGACAGTTAAAAAAAAATTAACTTTAAAAGACTAAAGAATCATGGTAAAAAAAGCTGTGAATTCTATGTGCAGTAGTCCCCTAGCGCTGGAGTTCTGCCGTTCTCATTGATCGGTAAAGTTGGTCTTGGCTGGCTGTTCTCGCTGATCTTCTGGGGAGGGGCCTGTTGCCGTGGTTTCCAAATGTCTCTGCCGGAGGCGGAATTGCCCCGCCCTTGCCCCCTCCCGGCTAAGTAATCTGCTCGGGTTTGCTCTCCGGGGCTTTTGTTCCCTGCGAGCTTTCCGTACAGCTTTGGAGGCGGAGAGTGAAAATGGCAGCCTCCCAATCTCCACTCCGGAGGAGCCGAGAACTCGGGGCCCCACTCCTCAGTGACCCCCAGAGAAAAGCCGTCAGTCACTCCCGTCTCCCCGGTCTCTGGCCGCACTCCGTGCTCGCCCGGCCTGTGACTGCGCGTTTCTGTCTCTGGCACCCGACCCCGGGTGGAGTCTCCAAACCCAGCAGATCCCTGCGGTGCACTCCCGCACGGCTCCTCCCGGGGGAGGAAGGTGAGTCTCCCCGGATCTGCCGCTTGTTGGGTCCCTGCTGGAGGAGCAATGGCCCGACTGTGCCGCGGATCACGGTTTATGGCCACCCCGAGCTGAGAGCCCGCGCCTGGGCTCCGCCTCTGCAGCCGGCTTCCCTGCTCCGTTACCTGGGAGCTCTGCCACACTCAGGCACCCCCGGTCTTTCTGTGACCCCGAGGGTCCTGAGACCACACGGTCCCGGAGGGTTCCACCCCCCGCTTAGCCACCAGAGTGACGTCCCTCAGCGGAGCAGACTTTTAAAAGTTCCGATTTTGTGCTCCGTGGTTCTATCACTTGCCAGAAGCGGCCGACGGAGGCCCCTCCCCTGCCATCTATTCTCCCGAATATCGCCGCGGATTCACTTCTCCGCACGTCCTACCTTCCAGAAAGTGGTCACTTTTCTGATGAGAGAGTTGTTGCTCTTCTTTTCTTCGATCTCCTGTTGAGTTTGTAGGTGTTCAGAATGGTTTGATCCCTATCCAGCTGAATTCCTGAGAGGAGACGAAATCCAGGTCTCCTACTCCTCCGCCATCTTGCTCCGCCCCCTAGATGATTCTTTCTGGTTCTAAATTCTTATCTCCTCTTCACTGCCTCCTGCCCCCATTTGGCTTTCCCGAAAATCATTTGAAGGTATTTTACCTGGATATAAAGTTGGAGGATGGTGGGAAACCCATCACTGGCTGGCAGCCAGACTGTCAGGATTAGTGGTCTACACTTCCTATGTGTCCCAGATCTCCACCTTTCTGGGGATAACTCTGATAGGACATTTTAGGTAAATGACCTCTCAATCATACCTCTCAGCTTGGAGACCCAATCCTATTGAGGTGTAAGAAGGAATGGGAAACAAAGAAGGTAGACATAAAAACTGGAAGAACAACTGCCTTCAGAAAGAAATGGGAGGTCCATGTCCTTTGGTATCGCCAAGTCGAAAACTACAAGTTCATGTTAGATGTTCTATCTAGAATATAAGGTGAAATTTTGAGTGAACTGGGTTTCTATATGTTCCTTAGCATGAAACAGATCTCTATTGAGAAGCAAATGGGTCTTCCAAAACAGTCCCAGAAATCTCTGTCACTCCATGAGAAAAATTTATACTAAGGACATATTGGTCCATATTGGTACTAGGTCTTTGGTATACTTTCTAAGTTTGGGTTTCTGGATCTGTGCATAGGAGCTAAAATAATGTTTAGGAGTTTTCTACAAGAGAGTTTATAGAGCTCCAGGAAGAAGGAATTGGGACAAATGTCCTCTTACTTCCATTCTGAGGCATCTATAAAAGGAGGCAGAGCAGTAATCAGGGAAGGAGACACCAAGGCTTTCTTGAAGCTCAGTCTACACAATTATAGTCTACACAGTTCAACCCCCATGATGATGAGACAAAGGCATGGAGTGGTAGGAAGGTAGGGTCCCTTTCCACAGCATCTCCTATGATTGCTCCTGATGTTAAAGGACTTCTCCACCCCATTTCACTACAAATAAATAAAATAGGTCTTAATCCCTCCCAAACCCCATCTTAAATTTAGTGCTTGCAGAAAAGCTTGGAATTATTATGGAAAGCTGTATGTGGGTAATTGACAGACTGTGATTTAGAATTGAAAAGAAATCAGAAAAGTGGTTTGGTAGATGAACAGAAGGTTATGTCAGACATTTTGGATGGAATGGAGTGGGTGTCTTTGGGACTGAACAAGTTCAGATACTTCCCTGACAGAGAAAAATCTGCTCACTGGGACAACTCACACAATTAGAGGAGGGAGAAAACATCCTGTCTCTCACCCCGAACCCATTTGGATTTTGTTGGTTATCGTTGCAGCCCAGGACAAATTCCCAGAAACAGAATCAGTACCAAGTAGGGAATACCGTTTGTGTTTCATCAGTATGTAGGTATAAAATTGTTTGAGGTTATATCTCTGTGCCCTTTGCTGCCCACCGTCACTCCCAGTAACTTCACGGCTCACAAACCTCTCCTGTAGTTGCTCGAGTTGAGATCCTTGCGCAAAGCAGGGAGCGCTTTCCCAGGAGCCAGGCTTAGCCGTTTGCGTCATAGCCCAAAGGCGACGTCACCGGAGACCTTCAAGCTGTGTGCTCTTTGTGGAGAAAGAGCCGCAGTAAAAAGCCTTGAAACGGCTGTTATTTGAAAGTATTAGGGCATTCCCTTCAGAATCTCAAATAAATCTTACAGAAGCTGCTTTAGTTCATGATTGTATATACTTGGGGATGTGTCAGTTCCTAAAAGGAGTTATTCTTTAGTCACAGGAAAAGGGTTCAGTGACTAACAAGTGCTTTCTAATTTTGCCATTGCCCCAATGATGCCCAATGGAAAATAGATTTGGTTGGGACCCAGGGTGAGGAGATTCTAGTTTATAGAAACATGTCAGTTAAATCACAGAATAAAGGGTAAAGGGTCACCTTCGTTTAACCCCTGGATGCCCAAGGACTTTAGTAGGCTCAAACTCCCCATGCCTCAGCTTTCCAGGACAGGAGTACAATGTAGCCTCTTTGAAAGTGAGGTCACATCTATAAGTGTATAGCATTCTGTGAGGGGCTGCCCTTAGCTCCTGGGGTGGGTACTTGCTCCACATCCTCTCATTTAACCTTTGCAACCCTATCAGCATGTACTTTTATGCCATTTTTTCATATGAAGAAACAGATTCAGAGAGTGTCGAGGTTGCACAGTTCAAGATGGTACAGCCTCTAAGTGGCGAGGTGGAGGTGACTAAAAGTCCCTCTGACTCCTGGATCTGCACTGTTCTGCTGTCTCTCTGAGGTCATCTGAACCACGAACAGAAATGCTTGCTAAGCAACTAACAAATGTAATGAGTCAAATGAATGCTCAGTAATGAAGAGGAAGAGAGAGAAGGGGAAAGGGATTAAGCCTGTCTTCCTTTCTAACCACAGACACTGTTGTTTAGTAACTGTGCTGCCTGTGGGCAAACTTGATGTTTGTCAGACACTTGATGGTGGTGATTGCATTTCTCCAAACTCACTCCTCCTTCCGTGAGCCACAGAGTAATACAGAGCAGCTCGAGCAGAGTGGCATGGACGTCACACATCTGCTGGGAAAACTGCGTTGCATGTGGTGTGTACTTTGGGTGACGATGACAGAGGACACTGTGGAGAAAGAGCCTGGATTCGAGGCGCGAAGATGGGAGCTTCAGTCCCCTCTGTCTTTCACGTTGGAAGTCCTCCGGCAGGGCCCTCACACTCTGAGCTTTAGTGTCTTCTTCTGTGCCAGGGACACTGTGTCGCATTTTTATGTAGAGTCATCGAGAAGATGAAATGGAGTGATGTTTGCGATAGTTCCTAAAACAGTGCTTGGTACCAGATGAACCCATTAAGGAGCCTGAATAATATTTCAGGGGCACCTGGGTGGCTCAGTCAGTTAAGTGTCGGACTCTTGGTTTTGGCTCAGGTCATGATCTCAAGGTTGTGAGGTCGAGCCCGGCGTCAGGCTCTGAGCTCAGCGGGGAGTCTGCTTGAGATTCTCTCCCACGCTCCCTCTGCTCCTGCCCCCTGCTCTCTCTCTTTCTCTCTCTCTCTCAAATAAATACAGCTTAAAAAAATAAATGTAAGTATTTCAGGGTCTAGTAAAAACACACATCCCAAGTCTGTTTCGCTTCAGGATCTTGGGGCTTGCTGTTCCCTCTTCCTGGACCATTCTTCTCACAGATCTGTGGCAAGTTCCCCTGTCTTACCATTTAGGTCTCAGATTAAATGTCCCCTTGGTTTACAGATCTCTCCTGACCTCCCGATCTAAAGAAAAATATTTAGGCACCATATTCTGTTTTATTATCTTCACAGCACTGTTATCTAAAATGAATTATGCTTGTTTATTATTTCCTGCCTCCATTAGAGTGCAAGTTCCTTTCGCCCGGGGACTTGTCTGTTTCGCTTACTGCTCAGCTGCCAGGACCTAGCCCAGTGCTGTCCACTAACAGAGTGCAGGCCACGTAAGCAACCTCACGCTTTCTTGTAGCCACATTAGAAACAGGGAAAAGAGATGAGTAAAATTAATTTTGATAATGTGTTTTATTTAACCCTAGTATATCCCAAATATTATCATATCCATACATAATCAATATAAAATTATTGATGTATTTTGCACTTTTTTTTCATACTAAGTCTTTCTAATCTGATGTGTGTTGGACACTTAGAGTGCATCTTGGGCGCTCCATAGTCACACGTGCTTCCCAGCTGCAGGACGGGACAACACCGGCCTAGGGAACTGAGCATGCCTGGGGAGTCAACATTTGTTGAAGACTATGTGTGGTTTTCCATCTTTGTGTGAATTGCTCCAAGCCTTTTGCTTTTATTTTTATCTATTTATTTACTTTTAAAGATTTTATTTATTTATTTGAGAGAGAGAGTGATCGAGAGAGAGAGAGAGAGAGAGAGAGAAAGAGAGAGAGAGAGACCAGGAGTAGGGGAGGAATAGAGGGAGAGGGAGAAGCAGGCTCTTCGCTGAGCGGGGAGCCAGATAATGTAGGACTCGATCCCAGGACCCTGGGATCATGACCTGAGCAGAAGGCAGATGCTTAACTGACTTAGCTACCCAGGTGCCCCAGCCTTTTGCTTTTCAATCAAGGAACTTTAGACCTAGACCTTTAGAGATCCTTTACTCACTTCCTCCCATTATAGATGATTCCAATTTGATTCCAAGAGGGGGTATGTTAGTTTCCACATCGTCTTACTCAATGTTGTAAGAGGTGGCGGAGCTGGGCCTGGACTCTTGTTATTCTCAAGTGAATGCTCTTTTCAAATATTCATGTGGATCCAGAAATTTAAAAACACTCTCTGTGATCTAAACTGCATCATTTTTTTTTCTGGACACACCAAACGATTATATGCAATAGTCCTTGACATAAATGGGTGTAATTTCCAGAGTTTGGGCTTCAAACAAGCGATCAAATTTTAGGTTCCATTGTAACAAGAAATCTTCATTCATATCTTGCTTAATTAAATCATTTAATCTAAATCACTCTAAAATCTTCTTAAGAACTTCAGCTTTAGCTTAAGAAACAAAACTATTCATTTTCTTTCCAGGATTTTACGTTCCAAGATGTTAAAAATTCAAATGTCACCCACACACCTGCAGAGCTTGTGGCCACCTTATTCACATTCCTCCCTCCTTTGAATCGCTGGGAAGAAGGCTAACAGCTGCTTGTGGGATGGCATAATATTGATTAATGGTGTCTACAGGAAATCAGCTCAAGACAATTAATTTTTACAGCGCCAGTTCTGTACTTTCAAGCATTCTATTAAAATTATGCATTGTTAATTGATTCTGCTGGGAATTAGGAGCCAAGACCAGTCTGCCAAAAAAAGAAAGCAGGACACAACTCTGTTGCATATTCATATCGACTTTCTCCTTAATAATCCAGTGGGGAGGGGAAATCAGAGCTGTGATCTATCAAACCCACTATAGATGAAAAATTATTGCTCTTTCCTTTTATTTTTAAGTCATGAACATTAGGGATTGTGTTCTAAGATAATGAGTTGTTGCTTCTGCCAACTGAGGTATGGTGCATACTTTGTCAATCTTCCGCTTTTGAACCTCCAGGGGCAGATAATACAGAATCCCTGTGCGGTGGTGTGTTTGCTGATTTAATTCTCTTTTAGTATCTGTTTGTGTCTCCAGGGCCCTGGTGAACATGGCGTGGCTGCCGTCTTCCCTGCACAGTGTCTGGGGAATGAGACCAAAGACAGACTTCCATAACCGCTGTATACATCTCCAAGGCACTAGTCGAAATATGTTATAGAAAAGGCCAGGTTGAATGTGGAACCGAGGAGCAGTAATTTCCTTGGCTCACGGAAGAATCATTATTCTTTGTTTTAAAGTCTTCATTTTAATAGCTCCACAAATCAGGAAGAAATAGATCTCTTAAACATGGTGGAAGTGGATTAAAATCCTGGTTGTTACTGCTGAAATAAAAATGTTTTTATTTTGAGTTGGGCATTTCTGTGAGTTGCTTTAGATTCCAAACATTGTTTTTACATTTCAAAATTGTTAATTGCTCCCTATTCATTGATTCGTTATTTTTAATTGATGTATGATTGACATACGCTATTCTTTTAGTTTCAGGTATACGTCCTAGTGATTTGATGTTTTAGACATTATGAAGTGATCCCCACGGTAAGTCTAGCTACCACCTGTAACCATACAAAGTTATTATAATATCATTGACTGTATTCCCTATGTTGTACATTACATCTCCATGACTTATTTATTTTATAACTGGAAGCTTGTACCTCTTAATGCCCTTCATGGATTCCCCCTGCCCTCAACTCCTCCCCTTTCTAGTAACCAACAGCTTGTTTTCTGTATCTATGAGTCTGTTTCTGTTTTGTTTTGTTTGATAATCTGTATTTTTTTTTTTTTTTTAGAATCGACATACAAGTGAAGTTATCTGGTATTTTTCTTTCTCTGACTTATTTCACTTAGCATAATACCCTCTAGGTCCATCCATGTCAAAAGTGGCAAGATTTCATTCTTTTTTGATGGCTGGGTAATATTCCATTGCATATATATTCTGCATCTTTATCCATTCATCTCTCGGTGGACACTTGGGTTGCTTCTCTATCTTGGCTACTGTAAATAATGCTGCAGTGAACCTTTATTCTTTATTTGAAAGGAGCCCTCTGGTCTCAGTGAAATTGGAAATAGGGGCTAAAGATGGATAAGAAGTGTAACTGAAGGAATCAGCTTTGGACATCTGGCAGGTTGGAGTGTGGGCAGTGCAGAGTGGAGTTCAGGCTTCAGGCCTTGGGGACTCATGGGCAGGCGCCCCACCCCTTTCTAGCTGTGTGCAAGGCACTGAGTCTCCTTGAGCTCAGTTTCTTCGCTGGTAAAATTGGGATCAACTTAGACCCTATCTTAAATGGTCATGGGGAGGTTTAATGAGAAAATACATGTAAAACTTCTGGTTTGTTCTGAATGTCCAATAAATATTAATGACTATTTGCATTATTGCAGTTCTCATTGAAAGTGCCTTTATCCAGTGCAAAGCAACTGATGTTTGTACACTGAAATAACTGTATATTTTTGATATATTACTATGCAATGCAGACTTTTACCATTTTTTCATTGTCTTAATTGAATTTACTTTTAGTACTCATGTATATCAGAGTTTTGAATGTGTACATATTTGAAAATAATAAAACCATCTTTTAAAATGATTAAAAATATGGCCTTCCACCGACTCCTTGGCTTTCCCATCCCCAAATTGCTGAGATTTTTAAGAGACTGTATTGTGATTCTATGTCATCTGAGAATGACAGCTCTAATATAATTGCAATATAAGGGTCAAGGAAGAATGTCACAAATTCGTTGTTGTCTGCAGGCTCAGTCTAAGATTCTATCTGTACAATACCATGACAACCAGTTAGAAAGAGAAAAATTTAGTTGATTGCACAGTTGTTTTAGCTACATGAAGCCAAACAACTGGTTTCAATCTTATTTTCTTCTGCTTCATTGATTGATGAGATTCAACCCATAGTTCTGATATCATGTGTGTGACCTAAGTCACATTCTTATACATTCTGGAGATGGCCTTAATTGAGTATTTAATGGATTATTTGCTCCATTCGAAAGAGCTTTCTTTGCATGTGTGTATGTGAGGAGAATTGTAATCCAGTGATTATGTGTGCTTGGAGGGGCTCTGCTGTGTGGGAGCTTTATTTTTCTTATGGTTGGATCGGGGTGGGTGATTTTAGGTCAGGCTCCCCAGAGTAGTTTCATGGCAATGAAAGCCTGTTTTATGATGGCTGTTCGTACATATTTATTTCTTGTTTAAAGTTCTACCTGGATCCACCCACAACTATTTGCTATATATTGTTAGATAGGAATGGGTGTTCTGAAGTTAAATAGACTCTTCTAAGTTTAAGAGGAGAGACTCTTAGCAAGACAGCTCATTTTCCTCAACTGCTGCTTCCTCATCAGTAAGGTGGTTCTTTGGTCAGGAGAGTAGGCAATGCAGTGGCTGTTTTTATAAAGTTTTCTGTGCTCATACCAATGGCCCCAGCATGCAGGACACACATGCAAACCTTATTTTCCCATTAATGTCTCCTACTAATGAAAATCTTTTAAAAAATCTCTTCCATTCAAGGGGAAAGGGAAACTGCTAATAGCGTCTGGCATAATTTTTATTTCCAAAAAAATGCTCATCTACTCTGCTTGTGCTAGAGATTTGGGTTCCAAGAAGAATTGTGCACGGACCTTCTGATCTTGTGTGAAAGAACAAGTGAGCAAGGCTCTTGGAGATGGGCTGAGGTGTGACACCCCAGGATCCTCTCCCTGCATCTCTAGGGCTTGGTGGCAAAATGACGAATGGCTACTCAAAGCGGTTTTCCAAAGGCTTCTTTAAAACAAGCCCAAGATTTCCTGTTTGATTTGGCTGTTTACTGTCATTCTTAGATGAAAAGAAAGGTTTGGCAAGAGCAGATTTCAGAATACTGCCAAAAGGGAGCTTCCAAGAGTCCGTGTGTCACTGGGCAGTTGTTCAGTCCACCAGGGGACATCACTGAAGCTCAGCTTGAATAGTCCTCATTTCTCTGCAGACTGCATCTCTGAGAACAGCTATTTAGATTCACACATGGTTTGCAAGTGCATTCACATCCTTATAACTGTTTTAACTTTTATTTTGAAATAATTTCAGACTTACAGGAAAGTAACAAAAATAGCATAGAGAGTTTTTCCCACAATAACATTGGTATATAACCATGGAGAATTGCGTTCTTATTAATTCAATACCTATTATGAAACTAGAAATATTGGTAATAATATTCTTCATTCTTTTCAAAAATCCTATGGCTGGGTAGAATGAATATTTTCTTCATGTTTCTGAATGAGGAAGTTGAGACACAGGTCATAGAGCCAGCTAGGGCTGAGTCAGAACTGAACTTGGTATATTTGACTCCTGACCCAGAGGTCTTTTAGTCAAAATGCATTATTTTTTTTTATTAAGAGGAAGATATAAATAAGTGTTCAGAGTGAAAGAAATCACTATATATATATTATGTGAATCATCACTTTGGTTGTTGTTGGGTTAATAAAATGCTGCACGTATTCACATAGCCTTCCCTCGCATTTAGTCCCTCCCCCTCCTCTAAATATCTCTAGAACCTATTTCCTGCTTCAAATACTACAACTGCTACCTGGAATACATTATCTTCTCTTTCCTTTACCTATAGTTGCACAAGAATTCCTTATTCATCTCCCTGACTGCACACTGTTGCCAGGGAAATCTTTCTAAACCACAGATCTAATCGTGTCATTCTTCTGTTTAAACTCCATCAGTGGGCTCTTCTGTACTGTCCCATCTTACCATACAGGGCATTAATCGATCATCTTCAATCCACCCAACAACTGTATGGAGGAGGCGTTTTGTGATTACCTTGATATGAGAGGTTCATGCGTTGGGATCATGTAGTAGCTAACTGGCCGAGCCAGGATTTGAACTTAGGGCTCTAGAGAGCATCAGATGACCCAGTCTCCCCATTGCCTATAGGATAAAGTCCGGTGTCCTGAGGCAGTCAGCTCCGATTCTGGCTTGACTTTAGATTGTCTTCGTATCAGCCGGGTTCTTTGTCCCCTGTGCTTAGCTATATCAAACTTCTTGCCCTGCCTGTTTCTTTATACCACCATGCTGGTTCAAATGGAGGACTGTCTCTGTCTGAAATGACCTTCCCTGTCTTCTCTGTTTAGCAAGACCTAGCTCAAATTCACAGTGGCATGCCAGGGTGGGGAGGGTAGTGGTCCTGGGAACCATTCACCCAGGTATAGGCAGAAACAAATGCATTGGCTGTAGATGGTTTAACACAAAACAAAACTGACCAAAAGTCATCTGCTTTTTATTAGTACCATGTGCCAGAAATTGCAGAGTGTCAAGGACAAAAGACTCCTTTCTGTGGTGTACGCCCTGGCAAATTTATCACCTCTTTGTTTTTTTTTTCCAGCTTTATTGATATATACACACACACACACACACACATATACACACACACACAAACACACGCACACATATATACACATACATATATTTACATATATACACTATATATATATATATATATATGTAGGCTCCATGCCCATTGTGGAGCCCAACATTGGGCTTGAACTCATAACCCTGAGATTAAGACCTGGGCTGAGATTAAAAGACAGTTAACAGACTGAGCCACCTAAGCGCCCCTGTAATTGATATTTCAATAAACATTGTGTATCTCATTATAACATTGTCTAAGTTTAAGGTGTACAATATGTTGATTTGATACACTTGTATATTACAATATGATTATCACCATAGTGTTTGCTAACACATCTATCACATCACATAATTACCATTTCTTTTTTTGTGGTGAGAATATTTAAGATCTACTTTCTTAGCAACTTTTAAGTATATAGTAGAGTATTCTTATTTATAATCACAATGCTGTGCATTAGATCCCCAGGTGTATTTATCTTATAACTGGAAGTTTGTACTCTTTGACCAACATCTCCCCATCCCCATGCCCCCAAGCCTCTGGTAACCACCAATCTTCTTTGTACCTATGAGTTAGGCTTTTTTAGATTGCACATATAAGTGATATTGTACAGTAATTGTCTTTCTCTGTCTGACTTATTTCACTTACCACAATGCCCTCAAGATCTACCTATGTTGTTGCAAATGGCAGGATTTTATTCTCTGTAGTGGCTGAATAATGTTTCATTGTTTATACGTATATATACCATAGCTCCTTTACCTTTAATGGACAGTTAGGTTGTTTTCATATCTTGGCTATTGTGAATAATGCTGCAATAAACATGGAGTGCAGATGTCTCTTCAATATCCTGTTTTCATTTCCTTTGGATATATACCCAGAAGTGGGATTGCTGGATCATAGGGTAGTTCTATTTTTAGCTTTTTGAAGAACCTCCATGCTTTTTCTATAGCTGTACCAATTTACATCCCCACCAACAGTGTACAAGGGTTCCCCTTTCTCCACTTCCTTGCCAACACTTGTTATCTCTTGTCTTTTTGATGATAGCCATTCTAACAGGTGTGAGATGATATCTCATTGGACTTTTGATTTGCATTTCCCCGATGATTAGGGCATCTCAGTTGGGCATCTTTTCATGTACCTGTTGGCTATTTTATGTCTACTTTGAAAAACTGTCTATTCAGTTCCCCTGCCCATTTTTAAATTGGATTGCTTATTTATTTTTTTCTTTTGTTACTGAGTTATGTGAGTTCTTTATATAGTTTGGATATTAACCCCTTATCAGAAAAATGATTTGCAAATGTTTTCTCTCATTCCATATGTTGCCTTTTCATTTTGTTGATTGTTTCTTTTGCTGTGCAAAAGCTTTTTAGTTTTATGTAGTATTGCTTATTTATTTTTGCCTTGTTGCTTGTGTTTTTGGTGTCAGATCCAAAAAATCATTGCCAAGACTAATGCCAAGGAGCTTTCCCCTATGTTCTCTTCTTGGAGTTTTACAATTTCAGGTCTTATGTTTAAGTCTTTAATTTATTTTGAGTTAATTTTTATGAGTGGTGTAAAATGGGGATCCAATTTCATTCTTCCACATGTGATTATTCAGTTTTCCCAGCACAATTTGTTGAAGAGACTATCCTTTTTCTATTGGGTATTCTTAGCTTCCTTGTAAAATATTAATTGATCATACATGCTGGGATTTTATTCTGGGCTCTCTATTGTGTTCTATTGGTCTATGTGTCTACTTTTAAGCCAATACCAAATGGTGTTTGATTATCATAGATTTGTAATATAGTTTGAAATCAGGAAGTATACTGCCTCCATCTTTGTTCTTTTTTTTTAGGATTGCTTTGGCTCTTTGGGGTCTTCTGTGGTTCCATACAAATTTTAGGACTGTTTTCTCTATTTCTGAGAAAAATCTCATTGACATCTTGATAAGGATGGCTTTAAATCTATAGATTGCTTTGGGTAGTATGGACATTTTAACAATATTCATTTTTCCAATCCATGAACACAGAATATATTTCTATTTGTATCTTCTTCAATATTTTCATCAAAGTCTATAGTTTTCAGTGTACAGATCTTTCACCTCCTTAAATTTATTTCTAATTACTTAATGTTTTTGATGGTATTATCAGTGGGATTATTTTCTTTTTCAGATACTTCATTGTTAGTATATACTGACTTCAGTATGTTGATTTTTATATCCTGCAACTTTACTAAATTCATTGATTAGTTCTTAGAGTTTTTGGTGAAGTCTTTAGGACTTCATATATAAAATCATATGATCAGCAAATAAAGAGATTTTATTTATTTCTTCCTTTCCAACTTGGGTGCATTTTATTTGGTTTTTAAATTGAAGTATAATTAGCAACCAGTGTTATATTAATTTAGGTATATAATATAATGATTCAACAATGTATAAAATGAGAGGGAGAAACAGACTCCCTGCTGAGCAAGGAGCCCAGTGCGGGTCTTGATCCTAGGACTCCAGGATCATGACCTGAGCCAAAGGCAGATGCTTAATGGACTGAGCCACCCGGGTGCCCTTGTATTTTTAATTTTTTAAAAAAAATTTTATTTATTTATTTGACAGAGAGAGCGAGAGAGCACAAGCAGGGGGAGCAGCAGAAGGAGAGGGAGAAACAGGCTTCCTGCTGAGCAGGGAGCCCGACGACGTGGGGCTTGATCCCAGGACCCTGGGATCATGACCGGAGCCGAAAGCAGACGCTTAATCATCTGAGCCACCCAGGCACCCCAGTATTTTTAATTTTTTGAAGAACTTCCATATTGTCTTCCACAGTGGTTGTACTAGCTTGCATTCCTACCAACAGTGCATGATGGTTATTTTTTCTTCACATCCTCAACACTTGTTTCTTGTCTTTTTAAAAAATTTTATTATGTTATATTAATCACCATACATCTTTAGTTTTTGATGTAGTGTTCCATGATTCATTGTTTACGTATAACACCCAGTGCTCCATTCAATACGTGCCCTCTTTAATACCCATTACCAGGCTAACCCATCCCCCCACCCCCCTCCCCTCTAGAACCCTCAGTTTGTTTCTCAGAGTCCATAGTCTCTCATGGTTCTTGTCTTTTTGATTCTAGTTATTCTGACAGGTGTAATGTGATATCTTGTGGTTTTGATTTGCATTTCCCTGATGATTAATGATGTTGAGCATCTTTTCTTGTGTTTGTTGGCCATCTGTATGTCTTGGAAAAAATGTCTATTCAGGCTTTCTACCCATTTTTACAGATTATTATTATTATTATTATTATTTGGTGTCAAGTTGTGTAAGTTCTTTATATATTTTGGATATTAATCCCTTATTGGAGATATTATTTGCAACTATCTTCTTCCATTTAATAGGTTGCCTTGTCATTTTGTTGATGGCTTCCTTCGTTGTGCAAAAAGCTTTTTATTTTGGTATCATCCCAAAGTTTATTTTTGCTTTTGTTTCCCTTGCTTGAGGAGATGTATCTAGAAAAATGTTTCTACAGCCAATGTCAAAGAAATTACTGCCTGTGTTTTCTACGAGGAGTTTTATGGTTTCAGGACTCACATTTTAAGGTTTATTTCTAGGCTTTCTATTCTGTTCCATTGATCTATGTCTGTTTTTGTGCCAGATGCCTTTTATTTCTTTATCTTGCTTGATCGTTTTCATAAGGACTTCCAGTACTCTGTTGAATAAGAGTGATGAGAGTGCATACCCTTGTCTTGTTCCTGATCTTAGAGGAAAAGATTTCAACCTTTCACTGTTGTGTATGATGTTAGTTGTGGGCTTGTCATCATAGCCTTTATTATATTGAGATATGTTCCTTCCAAACCCAGTTTGTTGAGGGTTTTCATCACCTCTGGCTTCTGCAGTGTTTAGGATGGATCTCTATTAGAACTGCTAGGATATCATGTTACAACTGCTTAATTATCTCTTCCTCACCCGGTCCATGGGCTCCTTGACGACAATCTTATTGTCCTAGGCACCTTTGTATTCTCAGGGCTGAGTATAAGCCCAGAGTAGGTATTTGTATGAATGAGTTAAAAATCCCCAAATTATTTATATCTTTCCTTTGAAGTACTTTCTTTTTTTTCTCAAGTACTTTCTTACTAGTAATATACATGTATACTTTTCTGTTCCAAAGAAATTTTGTGCAGGAGCATCTAGTACTTCTAAATTATATAACTGCTTGTTATAACCAGTGACTTAAAAAATTACGTGGAGCCATTTAAAAAAGATAAAATCTAGGTGTTCTAAAGATTCTGGGAACCTTTAGCTGAGTAGCATCAAAGTGACATAATCTGGGGGCTCTTGATAGCATTGTGTTGATGAGTACCAGCTTTGGATTCAAGAGACCAGAGGCCACGTCCTGGCTATTGCCTTTCACATTAGACAGTGACTGCAGGCGACGTATTATCTCTGGTACTTAATTTTCTCAGGTATAAAGTGCTGTGAAAAATAACTGTATAAATGTAGATGGTGTGTCTACATTTATTGTTGGGTCGGGCACATAAAATTACTAATGATTATTACTTCTCAAAATTTCGGCCTAATTATGAATATTTCACAGATTTATAGAACATAATTCATTTTAGATAATATGAAGTGATTTGATAACTTTATTTATCTTATTTATGAAACAAACATGTACATTTTTATGAGATCAAGGAGAAAAGAGCAACTTCATAGTGGGAAGTTTCCATAGGTATTACCCTGATTTTGGTCCACTGAAATGCTAAATTTGCCTCTGATTGTTATGCTAGGATGTTAGGCTGAGAAGAAATTTTCTATCTTGACAATGGTTTAAAACCCAAAGGCTACAAACATCATAAATTTTGGTAGAAGTGTTACCTTGTTCATATTGAACATAGGGTTTGCTTGAAATGACCATAGTAAAAGCCTTATTATCTGTTGTGATCGGCATTGACCAATAAATGTGTCATTAAATTGAAAAGAGATTCATGATTAGTGATTAGTCAACATCACTAATTATCAGGGAAATGCAAATCAAAACCACAGTGAGGTATCACCTTATACCTGTCAGAATAACTAGAATCAAAAAGACGTAAATGTTGGAGAGGATATGGAGGAAAAGGACCCCTCTTACACTGTTGGTGGGAATGCAAACTGGTCCAGCCACTGTGGAAAACAGTATGGAGATTCCTCAAAAAATTAAAAACAGAAATACTATATGATCTAGTAATTCCACTTCTGGGTATTTATTTACCCAAAGAAAACAAAAACACTAATTCAAAATGACATACCCTATGTTTATTTCAGCATTATTTACAATAGCCAAGATATAGAAACAACTTCAGTGTCTATGGATATATGAATGGATAAGGGGGATGCAAAACACACACACACATACACACACACACAATGGAATATTGCACAGCCTTAATAAGGATGAGATTATGCCATTTGGAACAACATGGATGGACATAGAGTATGTAATGCTAAGTGAAATAAGTCAGATTGAGAGAGACAAATACCATAGGATTTCAGTCATATGTGAGATCTAAAAAGGCAAATGAATGAACAACAAAACAAAAAGCAGAATCAGACCTGTGAATACAGCGAACAAACTGAAGGTTGCTGGAGAGGAAAGGGAGTGGAGAGAGGGGCAAAACGGGTGAAGGGGAGTGGGAGAGACAGGCTTCAGTTATGGAATGAATAAGTCATGGGAATAAATAGAGAATATAGCCAATGGTATTATAACACTGTTGTGTGGTGATAGATGGCTATGCTTGTGGTGAGCACAGCATAACACATAGAGATGGTGAGTCACTATGTTGTACACCTGAAACTAATGTAACATTGTGTGTCAACTATACTCAAATAGGAAAATAAAAGAAAAAAAGAAAAGGGACTCTGAAAACAATATATATGTGTTTTAAATATATTCATGTTGTTCCCTAATATTTTGATGAGTCAAGGCCTCTCCTTTGAGTATAAATGCACTGAGGAGAGCTCAGTCAGCTTCCTTGCTTTCAGCCCATCCACAGTGCAATGTCTACTACGTCTCCTACTTTTGACTTACTAAAAGCGAAGCTAGGAGGTAGAGTTGTGAGGTGGTCTGAATGCAGAATCTATCTGGATTTTTAGAGTTATTTCACACTCTTTCGCAAATGTCTTACTCTTACCCACAATAATTTTCTTGCCTTTGTCAACTCTTTCCAAAGTATTCAACTAGGTTTCATAGAAGCCCAAAACTCTCCCCACTCCTATTTCACCAGTTTGTGTATCATTTAATTAAATTATGTAATTGCACTAGCAAGAGAACTGGCATAAACTGACTTGGGAAAAATGTAGGGAACTCAAAGTGAACATAAAATGACTGTGTGGGCCTTCTAGAAAATAACCTACTAGTGGTAATTGCCCCATGTAAAATCAGTCAGATGTTTTGCAGAGGAAAGGAGCCCATGGCTAGGTCAGGCGGACTGGTTAAGCGGAAAGTGGTCAGGAGCGTCAGATGGATTTAATCGTGAGAGCATAGCTTCCTTCTACGAACTGAACTTGGCTAATTAGAGATGCTATAGGATTCTGAGCTTTTGACCCTTAAAATGTTTTAAACTTTTCTAACCTTGTTGTTAGGTTATTTCAAGGCAATTCAATTTAAGATGTTGCTTGGTATTGAATTTTATCTCTTGCCAACCCTTTTTCTCATGATCTCCTCTAATCCATGTGCCCCACTAAAAATACTAGTGTAATTTTAAAATTCGAGAAAAATGAAGGGGCTGGACAATCCTATCTTGTGGAAAGAGTGTCTGCCAAACACTGTGCTTGTGGACCAACATCAGTAACGTCCTGATGCTCAGCTGCACACTCATATCCCTAAATCCTTCCTGAGCAGTCGAGCTTTTACGAACACCTCCTGACACTTTTACCTAATTTGATGTTGAAAGTTTTAATGCCAGCCACAGAAAACCAATCTTTTGTCAATGTACAAAAAGTCTCTTTTGGCCTCTTAGTAGTACAAATAGTTCCTGAAATAGAAAAATTCAGGATCCTTTGTTTAGGCTAGCATCCATATTTCCAAGGATTATGAAATAAATGTTTGATCCAGGAGAGATAAAAAGAAGGCCTCCACTTGAAAATCTTGATATAATTGATCTGATAAATTCTTAACTCCTGCTGACGTTGATGAGAGCGAAGTGCATGCCAGAGGTCACGTTTGAGGTACTTGAAATTTGGAACTGTCTCCCAGATGGCTATCTAAACCTTCCCGATCCTGCTCTCTTCTTGAAGAGCCATTTGGCTGGCAAAGATAAAAATTTGCATGACTCCCTATAAGGGGATAGATTCGGTTGGTTTAAGTGTACAGATTTTTCTTTTTCCTTTCTAGTGTTTTAAAAGTGGGGACATTTTATGGTTCAAGAATGAAACGTAGGGTGACAAAAGGCATATGCTGTTGCATGCTAGCATTGGTTCCATCGAAGTAGCTGCCGCCCCTTGGATGGGACTTGGTCGCTCCAATTCCCTATGGTTCCCTTCTCTCCTGTGCCTTGCCCTTGGCCAGTCATTGATGTTACCTCCTGACTCCTCTAGGCAGGTGAATTTGCAGTCCCTGTCATGGACTTTAACTGTTTCTTCATGTAAGCTTTGTGTCCACAAATCCAGAAGAATTAGGTTCTTCCAGGGTAATAAATTGTACCCTCTGCTGTCTGCATGAACACTTTATGGCCATTGAGCTGTCCCTTAATGTGCTGTAAACACTCAGGGTAGACAGTGCCTCCCCAAACATTTAGAATCACAGTTCAGCCAGATTTAAAATATACAGCTTTAGGAGTGCCTGGGTGGCTCAGTTGGTGAAGTGTCTGCCTTCAGCTCAGGTCACGATCTCAGGGTCCTGGGATGAGTCCCACACTGGGCTCCCTGCTCAGCGGAGAGTCTGCTTCTCCCTCTCCTTCCGTCCCTCCCCCGTTCGTGTTCTCTCTCTCTCTCAAATAAATAAATAAAATCTTTAAAAAATATATACAGCTTTAATGTGAATGCAACATCTAGCAAACCTTTAGATGAGTATCTCCTGAAGGCCAAGTCACATGGGGTCATTTATTTATCTTTCGACTGCTTTACTCCTGGGTTACCTGATCCCTCAGGTTTCATGTGATGTCATGGAGATGATTCTGAATAAAGTAAGAGGGGAAGCCCAGAATTGACTCTCAGCTTTTGTCCCAATTTCCTGAAACAGCTGAGCGGGTTTCAGCAGGTTTCCTTGGCCATCGTCTTTGTCCCAAGACTTCTTGATGATGCTTCCCCAGTGGTTTGGCTTAAGGAACAGTAGGGATGTAAATCATCATGGAAGGAGAAGGTATCTGAGGACAGAGACCCACCAAAGATGATAGGGAGTTGGAGGAAGAGTGGCAAGTAGGATCAGGCGAGGGGGGCCACCGGAAGATACAGCTAAGGGTAATGGCTGGAGGGGTAGTGAAGCTAGAAACCAGGAAAAAAGAATGAAAAGTTTCTTGGTCTCTTGCTTTTCTATTTATCGTGTAGGTTGGAAATTCACTTCTACTGAACGAGAAATGTATGACCAGCATGATCCCTAGGATTGTATGGAGGCTGAAGAGAAAAGAAAGCTTTCACAGGAAATGCCCATTTATTCTCAGTTATGTAGAACACTTCAAGGTATTTATAAGGTTTTATTTTTGGTCTTTAGCAAATGCAAGGATAAGTTGGCTAATGTGAGTCTTATGCTGAAGTGGCTTCTTAACCCTTAAATTCTCTTAGTTTGCAGACCAGTGGCCTGTCTGTGAAATGCGCCAAATTATCAAGGGCATTTCTTGTCACCTGTTTTCAGCAAGTTCTCTGGAAGCCATGGGTAGAAGCCTGTGCCTGGAAGCGAGGGAGGGGGCGTGAGGGGGGGAGGTGGCTGTGGTTTGACTGGAGGAAGCACAGCTTTTTTGGCTAAATAGCCAACTTTTAAAATCCTGATATAAATAAAATGTTTTTCTAACTGTTATTGTTTGGCTCATTTCCCAGGTAAGTGCATGAACCATACATCATTGACCTTGGCTCTAAAATACAGATTTTCATCTTTAAAGAATTTGGGATCAGAGGTTAGAGATCATAGGTTGTTTGAGCTGGAAAGGATTTAGAGGTCTGCTAGTCTACTCCTTTATTTTATGGATGAAAATATCCCCAAACTCTGTCATATCCAGATCTCTCTCTTTTTTCTTGTCTTTAAAAATTCTTTAAAAAAAATATTCAAGCTTTATTGAGATATAATTGACACACCATTATGTAAGCTTAAAGTATATAATGTATTGCTTTGATATACTTATAAATTGCAAAATGATTACTATGATAGCGTCAGCTAACACCTTCATCATGTCACATAATCACCATTTCTTTTTTTGCAGTGAGAACACAAGATTTATTGTCTTAGCAGCTTTCTTTTTCTTTAAAAGATTTGAGAGAGAGAGCATGCACACGTACACATGCATGAGTGGTGGGGGGATAGAGGAAGAGAGAATCTCAAGCTGACTCCCCCCCTGACTGCGGAGCCCCACACGGTCCTCCATCCCGTGATTCCAAATCAAGAGTCGGGAGCTTAACCGACTGAGCCACCCAAGCGCCCCTCTTAGCAACGTCCCGGTGTGTAATACAGTATTATTAACTATCCCATCTAAATAACTCTTAATACATTGAGACATGTTAGGTAATATATCAGTTTTAATTACTTTTTTTGGAGAGGGAACTTCTGGGGAGCCCTCTTTGCTTCTGGGGCTGTTCTGGGCCTGGACCCAATGGTTACTCTGGACTTGCCTTTTTTACCATGCTAGGACACACTTTACCTTGCTTTTTTGTGGGATCCTGAATTTCCCTATTTCCATTGTCTTTCTTGGTTTATACCTTCATTCTGGTGGAGAACATTTTTCATCCTATACTTTCAAGAATTGGGGGCCACAGCAGGTAAATTTCTTGAGGACTTGCATACTTAAAATCACATCCTTATGATCACATTTAATTGATAATTTGGATAGGTATAGAATGTTGGAAATTATTCCTCCCCCTGAATCTTTAAGATGTAATTATTTCTTTGAATTTTGGCTTCTGGTGCTGGTGTTGAGCCATCTGATGCCAATCCGACTCCTGATTCCTTCTATATGACAATTTTTTTCATTCCATTAGATTTTTTGCTGATGTACTGGGGATGGGTCTTTGATTTGTTTTCTTCATTGTCTGGGGTACTAAGTTAGCCCATTAAATCTGGAAACTTTTATCTTTCAGTTTTATGAGTTTGGCATACGTTACTAATTTGATAATTTCTTCCCTTCTATTTTTTTTTTTTTTTGTCTGTGCAGTTTCTTTCTGGAGCTTCTAGAGAGTTTCTCTAATTTTCTGATGCTTTCTTTTCTTTTTCCATATTTTTGTCTTTTTTGTTTATTTTCTAGGAAATTTCCTTGAGTTTCTCTCCTGACCCTTCAGTTGAATTCTTTCCCTTCCTGATCTCATAGTTTTCATTTCCAAGCATTCTTTTATTTCTCTAAATATTTCTTCTTTTCATGGCACCCTGTATTTTGATGGATGCAATATCTAGTTTTATCACTGATGCTGTCATAATAGTTTTATAAGTTATCTTCTGATGATATTTTTGTCACTTTTTTTTTTTTTAAGATTTTGTTTATTTATTTGACAGAGAGAGACACAGCGAGAGAGGGAACACAAGCAGGGGGAGTGGGAGAGGGAGAAGCAGGCTCTCCGCGGAGCAGGGAGCCTGATGCGGGGCTCGACCCCAGGACTCTGGGACCATGACCTGAGCCGAAGGCAGACGCTTAACGACTGAGCCACCCCGGCGCCCTTGTCACTTTTCATCTTTGTCTTTTTAAATGTGTTTTTCCACTTTCTTTCATGTTATAGAATTTCCTTATGATTCTGGTTAACTTAGTTCTTCTCTTCCTAGAGAGGACAGGGAAACTCAAACTGGTTTTAAAGTTGGTGAGTATGAGTGAAACTCCTGAACTGCTGGGCTTGTGTGTTTATAATTTGTTATTGTGTTAATAGGTTTCGGGAGGGAATGAATGTATAGGTTCAGTGTACAATATTTAACCGGATGTTCTGGTTGCTACATTGTTCTATTAAGTGCAACATTGCTGGGACCTAATAAAGCCTTGGTGCTTGTCTCTCTCCTTTCTTCCCCCTTCCCCTGTCTCCCTCTCTTTCCTTGTGCATCCTTTCTGCCATATCCATACCATGTCCGGGGGACACCTGTTTGGTAGATCTGTTTTCCATTAGCATCCTGAGCAATTTGGAAAAAGTCATTATGGAATACACTCCAGGGCACCTGGGTGGCTCAGTTGGTTGGGAGACTGCCTTCGGTCATGATCCTGGAGTCCCGGGATCGGGTCCTGCATTGGGCTCCCTGCTCAGCGGGGAGTCTTTTTCTCCCTCTGACCCTCCTGCCTCTCATGCTCTCTCTCTCTCAAATAAATAAATAAATAAATTTTTAAAATAAAAGGAATACACTCCAAAAAGTAGTAAGATCCATAACTGTCTGATTTCGTCTAAGGCCAGGGCTTTAGGTTAGGATGATATTAGCAAATAATTCAAGAGATATTTATTGAGCTCCAATTATGTGCATGGCATATAACTGCTACTGAAAAAGAAGTAAACAAACAAAAAGTAAAATAGTATACTCTATTCCAAAAGGCTTATCTGCTAATACTTTCTGCCTGAGCCATGACATTAGACCTGCCACTGCTCATTCCATGATTTCAATAGGAACTCTGACTTAGTTCATATAAATGTTGAATTAATTTAATTAAGGCCCTCAAAAGCTTAAAATTGGAATTTTAAGCTTTTTTTTCCTTTTATCCTTAGAAGATTTTTGAAGATACCAACCTTACTTTGCACTTCTTTTTGTATTTTCTCAAACTGCCCTTCATCATGCTTTACCTGGCAGAGATGCCAGATGTGTCTGTGGCTGATGAGGCCGGCCTCAGGACTCTGGTCACTATGACTACAACCTGTTAGATTTTGGTAGAAAAATCAATGACTTGCTTATACTCGGGAGGTGGGAAGCAAACACAAGGATTGCCACCATAAATGCGGCCTGTGGTGAGCAGATTCTAAGGTTATGTCTAGGTTCAGAGAAAGGGAGCACGGTAGTAGTTAGTCCTTGTACCTTGTTTTGCTGTTTCTCATGGTTCCTCCAGGAATATCATTACTGGGACTCATGAGGGAAGCAGGGATTAAGTGATCAAAGTCAACTCTTTCATCTCCTATGTCCACTGCAAGATTGTCCTGCAGTAGGTATTTATAACCTTCCTATCTGCTGGAACTGGAGGGAGCAGGCCCTGACTGTTCTTGCCGCAGCTCTATCTCTGGACCTTCCGTTTGAATATGGGAAGGGTAATGCAGCCCTTCCCCTAAAACATGGCTATTTGAATGGAGGTCTATCTGTACACAATGTCAGTTAAAGGTATTTGTGCATATACAGTATATGTATCTACATATTGTATATGTTTATACAGCCAAGTCAAATTTTTTGCACTAGTTATGTTTTGTAAAGTCACTGAACCATTGCTTCTGGGGAAGATATGGAGTTAGACTCCTCTGAGGCTCTGGTCACAAGATTATCGTTAACGGATCAATACATAACCTTGTTTTATGGGACAATTTATTTAACATATGTTCTTGATTCATTAACATTGAATTCACAGCCAACAACACTATATCTCATATCTGAACAAAGCTCATCACACACATCTCTCCACAAGGTACATCGCAGCCTCTTGTGTTTGGGAACACTGGGCAACGCTTCAGCATTCCACTTGGGGGCGATTTTAAACAGTGAAATCATCAACAGAAAAACACAGAAATGTGACAAATGTGGCACTAAGTAGACCATGAAAAGGACACTTGTTTGTAGTGTGGCTGCTGCAATAAGAAGGTGGGGCATCACCTTGTTTACCTCGGGTGGGAACATGCGTGGCTAACTTTTTTTGTCTACGCTGTGCATGTCTGCACATGTTCACCAAGCACCACTGATATTGATTTTGGGGTCACAAATGAATTTTTGCAAGTAGGCAAATTGGCAAACACGAAATCTGCAAATAATGAAGACTGACTCTGTGTGTGTGTGTGTGTATTATGGACAAAAGGAAAACAAAAAAAAATTAATCCCCAAAGCTTTGTGACCGTTTCAACTTCACATGTGTGTATTGAGAAGCTTGACCTTGACTCCCAATAGAGGGACAGATCCTATTCCTATCAGCTGTAGCAGCTACTAGCCAAACACTTCACATGAGCCTCCAAGTTTATTTTCCTCTCTCCTTGTTTTGTTAGGTTCTGTTTTATGGAAGAAGCCAGGTGAGCACCCAGTGACCAATAATCTGGGCTGTTAATAGGTAGGTGTTATTGAAACAGCTGAAGCAAGCCTCCTCCTGCCTAGGGCTGAGATCTTAAATTCTAACTACTGAGGGCCGCCTGAATTTCCAGAACCATCTGCTGTTGAATTATTTAGTCAGGCCACATAGACAGATTTTGATGTGTTTCATTTCTTTGTCCTTGTTCATGACATTTAACAAATGTATTCTGCTTGAGTAATTTCTATTCTTGTCACATGGCATAGTGACTCACCTGAATCGGGAAAGAAAGACCAAACCAATTTGTTACCATGAGGGGAAAAAAAACAGTATGGGGAACAACAGGTCATTATATTCACACATACTGTGGGTAAGTAACATTGTGAAAGCTGTCAGTGTTTGGTAAATTTATTTCAACTGTGTAAAATAAATTTTGTAGCAAAAATGTACTTTTTCAAAAAAACCATTGGCTAACTTATTTTGAAAGTTGTTTTCTGAGTCTCCCTAAGCATTGCCGTAGGAATGTTGGTGTTTTATGATGCTGCGTTGAGGAGGAATAATGGTATGGGGAGTATGGTGGTAGAGGGAGAACTAGCAGGGTCCCCAAAACCTTCTCCAGCTTAACTTCCACGAGTAAGAGATGGGTCATATAACAACCTGAACCTCCAGTGATACTAATCTTTAGGTAAGCAGAACCTTTTCTTTTTGAGATGGAAAAAAACTTATTCAAATGGCTTTTTTTTTCACCTCCAGCTTTATTGAAGTATTATTGACAAATAAAAATTTTATGTATTTAGGTCATACAATGTGGTTTTAAGAGGCACAATGTGATGGTTTAATATACATAACCTTGTGAAGTGCTTACCGTAGTCATGTTAATTCACACATCCATCACCTCACATAGTTATCATTTGTTTGCGCATGTGTGGTGAGAACACTTAAGATCTACTCTTAGCAAATTTCAAGTACAGTATTATTAATTATAGTCACCATGGTGTCTGTTAGATTCCCCAGAACTTATTCTAACTGAAAGTTTGTATCCTTTGACCGACATCTCCCCATTTCCCCCACCCCTGGTTCCGGTCAACCACCATTCTGCTATGAGTTCTACTTTTGTAGATTTTGCCTATAAGAGATTACACAGTATTTGTCTTTCTGTGTCTGGTGTATTTCACTTAGCATAATGCAGTCCAGGTTCATCCATGTTGTCGTAAATGGCGGGTCTCCTTATTTTATGGTTGAATAATATTCATATATATGTGTGTGTGTGTGTTTGTGTGTGATATATATTCCTCTTCTTTATTCGTAGATGGACACTTTGGTTGTTACCATATCTTACCTATTCTGAATAATGATGCAATTAATAGGGGAATGCAGATATCTCTTTGATAGCCTGTTTTTGTTTCCTTTGGGTATATACCCAGAAGTGGGATTGTTGGATCATATGGTAGTTCTATTTTTAACTTTTGAGGAGGCTCTATACTGTTTTCCATAATAATTGTACCAATTTACATTCCTACCAATAGTGTACAAGGATTTCTCTTTCTCCACACCCTTGCCAACACTTGTTATCTTTTGTCTTTTTGATAATAGCCATTTTAACAAATGTGAGGTGCTATCTCAGTGTGATTTTGATTTGCATTTCCCTGTTGATTGTTGATGTTGAGCTCCTTTTCTTGTACCTGTCAGCCATTTGTATGTCTTCATTAGAAAAATATCTAATCAGGTCCTTTGCTCATATTTTAATTGAGGTATTTTATTTATTGATTGGTTGCTGTTGAGTTATAGGAGTTCTTTGTATATTTTGGGTATCAGCCCCTTATCATATACACAGTTTGCAAATATTTTCTTCCATTCTGTAATTACCTTCTGTTGATTGTTTTGCTGTCCAGAAGACTTTTTCATTGGTTCACTTACCAAAAATGTTCTATGTAGGCTTTAGGTATGGCTGGATCCAGGAGTTCAAATGATGTCATTAAGGGTCTTTTTTTTTTTTTTCTCTTTCTCTCAGTTCCGGTGTCCTCCCTGTTGGTTCTTCCCTTGTAATGCCAAATTAATTTATGTCCTAGTGTCACAGCAACTTCATCAGAAATGAGTTATTTTGTTTTCCTGACAATTTCACGGAAGTCCCAGAATTCAGTTTTTTCCCTTCCTTCCTTCTTTCTTTCCTTCCTTCCTTCCTTCCTCCCTTCTTCTTTTTCTCTCTCTCTTTCTCCCTTCCTTCCTTCCTCCCTTTTTCTTTCTCTCTCTCTCTTTCTCCCTCCCTTCTTTCCTTTCTCCCTTCCCTTCCTTCCTTCCTTCCTCCCTTTTTCTTTCTCTCTCTCTCTTTCTCCCTTCCTTCCTTCTTTCTTTCTTTCCTTCCTTCCTTCCTCCCTTCTTCTTTCTCTCTCTTTCTCCCTCCCTTCTTTCCTTTCTCCCTTCCCTTCCTTCCTTCCTCCCTTTTTCTTTCTCTCTCTCTTTCTCCCTTCCTTCCTTCCTTTCTTCCTTCTTCCTTCCTCCCTTCCTTCCTTCCTCCCTTCTTCTTTCTCTCTCTTTCTCCCTTCCTTCCTTCCTTCTTCTTTCTCTCTCTCTCTCTTTCTCCCTTCCTTCCTTCCTTCCTTCCTTCCTCCCTCCCTTCCTTCCTTCCTCCCTTCTTCTTTCTCTCTCTCTCTCTCCCTTCTTTCCTTCCTCCCTCCCTCCCTTCCTTCCTCCCTTCCTTTTTTTTGCCATGTGCTCATCCCTGAATCAGTCACCAGAGTCTGGGGAGTGTTGTGCCCTGATAGGCCATGCATCTACTACATGACCACGTGTGGAGCCAGGACTGGAGTTAGTACCATCTGTATCACTTGGAGTGAAAGAAGTGTAGGAATCACTCATCAGGAAAAATCAGAGTGCTGGTATCAGAAGAAAAGTAAATGAAAGCTGGGCAGGTAAAATAATAAATGACCATTTGGATTCATTTAAATCATTGGCTTGTTATATGTTTAAATTAAGACCATGTATATAGAAGTGCTTTGAAAACAATACATATAAATATATTTTCTTTCTTATTGTGTATAAATAACATCAATTTAATTAAATATACATTATATGTATATGTATATAGAGGTAATGCCCACTGTTCACTAAGCATTATGGAAGATATCAAGGTGAATAGGAAATAATCTTTGTCCCCAACAAATTTAGAACTTAGTGGAACATAGGCAAGCAAAAAATAATTAACTATAACATGAGGCAGGAGGAAATAAATGAAGAACAATATATGTGGGAAAGCACAGAATTTGGGAGATATTACTTTTTTAAAAAATTTATTTATTTGAGAGAGAGAGAGAGAGTGCACAGCAGGGGGTGGGGAGGGGCAGAGGGAGAGAGAGAATCTTAAGCAAAACTACCAGCTGAGCACGGAGCCCTGCATGGGCTCGATCTCACGACCTGGAGATCAGGACCTGAGCTGAAACTAAGAGTCGGACTCTCAACCAACTGAGCCACCCAGGCACCCTGGGAGATATTACTTTTGAGCAAAGTAAGTTAGAAGATATATTAGTGCCTTAGAAAAATCAGAAGAGCACTGGAGCCTCTGCTAAGCCTAAGGGGCAGGAGAGAAGCAAAATAGAGGAAGAAGAGGACAACCGAGTTGGGGGCAAAGAGGAGAGAAAGGGGAGGAATAGTAATATAATAAGAGGAAAGGGTTCCTGCAGGGGGTAATAATCTGCAGGGGTTAGATCCCTGTGGTTCTCAACTCTCATTCACCATTACCTAAGGGGGTTTAAAAACATAGCAGGGGTACTGCTCCTCCCCTGACTTTCCAAAGCAGAATCTCCAACTGGGGTCCTGGCATGCTTGAACAAGCCAACAAGAGGAATCTGGGACTTCTGAGTGCATGACTGGTTTAATTCCTTGTAGATTCGTTAGAAGAGTGTTCGTTAATATGCTGCCTTTTATCCTCTCCCCAAACATTTGTGATCCCAAATTAATACTTTGCTCTTTAAGTGCTAAATTTAGCTTTATATACTCAATAATATTTTATTTATATTGCACATGAAGGTTGCATAATTTGGGGATGGAAGTAAGCCAGTCTTGAAACTTGGAATGTTTTCTTAAATATTCAATGGAAAAGAATTTATGTAATATCATGCTTCATTAATACCACGTTTATCAGGATGTCACCTAACCAGCCACATCAACTCCTGTGAGTTTAGCTAAGAACCAGGGAAAGAGAACTCTGAGAACTCAAAAATGTGGCTGTAGTTTCCAGTAACTTAAAGTCCTGCACTGTAGTCTTGGGAGAGTCTTTAAAGTCTGGTATACCATCATAACACACACACACACACACACACACACACACACTCATACTTCTAAAAATCTAATCTATTTGTCTATAGCAAATTAGAAATAAGGAATTAGTATAGGAGGGATTTTGGGTAGCTGAGAAAGACTATTACCCTGCAATGATACCAAACAGCTGAAGTTGAAAAGGAGACTAAAAAATTTTAAAAAGCCAAATCAAAACTCATGGCAATATTAGGATACTACGATTACCATATACACACATGTTCTTGATTAGGGACTTGTGTTATCAAGAAGCACACATGTTCAATACCTTTTGTTTTAGAAGGCAAAAAAGTGACTCATATAATCAATACATACAATATTGTAATTTATATGTTAAACTTTAAAATTATAATTTATATACATTTGTATTACACATCATTTATACATCTACCTGGTAAGCTTTTAAAAGGTTGATGCTTAACGGGATAAATTTCAAGTTATTTGGAAAATTCATTCACCTGTAACTTAGTACCCTCTGTATCTGTTAAATGAGACATTACGGCATTTTATGATTTAATTTCCCTCTGAGATCTGATATCTCATATACGAAGGAGTATGGCTAGGGAAGAAACAGTGGTGCATATATTTAAAAAAAATCACCTTGTTTTGTCAGCTAAGATTATTTTCTAGCAAACCAGCGAATCAGGAACTGGCAATCACCTTCTCATCACCAGGGTCATTCCTGTTAATAAAGTATACCTAATATTCTGTCACAAGTGTTCCCTCCTGAGGAGAGAAATGTCTTTCTTTGTGGGCTGAGGCTGGAGTGCTGGGGTTTGGACCTCAGCAGAGACCTGAACCGAGGCCCGAAGGTTTCTTGGATATCTAATGTTGGAACCTGGCTGAGATCACAGGGTCATATCCCAGGGGGCTCCAGACTATTATTCCTTGTCTGCTGGAGTTCCTTTTTTCTCAATTTGCTAAAAATGAAACAAATACCTAGCAACAAGCCTGTGGTTCTTCAAATGGGGTTATAATTTAAAGCTCTTTGCAAATCTCTGTAGTGATGAATACAAGCAGACATTTCATATTCAGTGTATAATGTTAAGGTGGCTGTAGGCTGTCTGACATTACAGCGGAATGAAAGGGTCCAATTCCCTCCAGATTCTTGTGCAGCGCCTTTTAGATGTACCTTTAATTGTAGTCCCAAGTCAGGTATGTTAACATTCAGTATTCTTGTTGGAGAATGACAGTTCATTGCTGAATCAGCTCACCAGTGTTTCTTTGTGTCCAATGGAGACTTGTAGAATGGTGAATTGGATAAATGTATCTATTCTATTTTATTATTATGTATTCGGTTCTACTCATTATTCCGTTCTATTTATTATTATTATTAAGAATGAAAATAACTTGGTTAAAGGTTGGGTAATATTGCAGTTAAAGCTTGGCTGAACCTCTAATTTGAGTAGTGTTTGAAATTCACATTTAGAATATTTCTTTTTTTTTTTTGAAGATTTATTTATCTGACAGAGACAAAGCGAGAGCAGGAACACAAGCGGGGGAGTGGGAGAGGGAGAAGCAGGCTTCCCGCCGAGCAGGGAGCCCGATGCGGGGCTCAATCCCAGGACCCTGGGATCATGACCTGAGCCGAAGGCAGACGCTTAACGACTGAGCCACCCAGGCACCCCAAGGAATATTTCTGCTGAGAAATATGTTATCTTGATAAACAGTGGCATGGTTGATGCCTTTTCCTCCTGCCTCATACAAGCCTGGTCTTAGAAAAGGTGGAACATTCTTCATTAGCCTGGAATTTGTTCCATTCTGGGTTTAATCTCCTGCCCTCATGTGGTACATTGGAAAAAAACTCATTCAGGTCTCACGAAAAAAGACTTTCTTTTGTCTAATGTGTTAGCTTGCCAGGGATTGGGCTCATTTTGAAAGATACTAATGGTTCAGGTCAAAAGCTTTAAAAAAATTAAGGGTGAAAAAAACCGTTCTGCTTCTTTACAAATAGTCTTCCAGAAGCATCCACTCATATAAAAAAACATTTCCTCTGTGGTTTAGCAAATACCCAGGACCTCAGATTTTTAAGATTTAGGAGATTAAGATCTCCTTTGTGGCCCCACGTGGTTATCCTAACTGCCCCTGAGTTATTCCAAGGCACATGAAAGGGTGAAGAGGGCTTGGGAGCCAGCAGGTGCTCTAAACAAGCATGCATTGCCTTCCAAAGCGTGAAATACCATGAGGCCTTGTTTTCTTCTTCAAAACAGTTTTTCAGGGCCCCCAAATGAACACCATCTAATCAGTTCTGTAAACCAGGCAATTTCATAATTGGAGATGAATAATTTTAATGTTCAGATCAGATCCTTCATCAGATCTTTCAGCCTCATGGCTTATGTTTGGGTTTGGGATAATGATGTGGTGTCAAAGAGTCTGCAGAATTTTTTTTTTTTTTCCAAAATGGATGTGTCTAATTTAGAAAAGAGAAGGTTTTCTGGAGAAATGAGAAGTTTTGATTTTTCTAGCTTTTATCCTTTGCCACAGATGTACTGCTGAGGCAGATGAAATGCCTGGTTCCTCAGGCACCAGCATCACCCTTTAATGACAAGCCATTAACGTTAGTTAAAAAGGGATGCTCTGGTGAGGATGCAGGAGATGGAGCAAGCGTTGCCTGTAATCTCTTTTAAAGAACCCAGTAATCACACCTTCAGAAGCAGGCAAAGGAGAGGGTGAAATTCAGAGTAGATCTTTTAGAATAGGAGAATCTTTGCTCCTATGGGGGTCTAAACGGGAGAGGAAAGGACCATAGCTGGCAAGAAAGGTGCCCGAGCAGGTACATCCCGAGTGGCACTGAATATGAGCCGCAGGGTGTCTAACAGGGCCAGCGATGGTGCAAGTCCAGCCTGTTCAGGCCACACAGAAATGTGGGGTACAGTGATGCTCGAGCTATGGAATATTTTCAAAGGAAGATAAGGATTCAGATTTTATGTAAAACCTGCCAAGCATACACGTTTGTCCAGATTCAGGCTGGAATGCGGCGCATGGGCTCCCTCTTTGCTCCTTCAGGTTTAGAATGTCAGTGTTCTCACACCAAACTTAATATGAAGTTAGTTGTCTTCTGTTGCTCAAGTAAGCAGGCTGTGGGCCCAAAGAACAAAACGCATGTACTCATGTCGATATATATTTTATTACATATATATATTTATTATTATATTTTTTTATTTTTTTGGTTAAGACTACAACTGGCTATCTCATAAGTATCATACATGATGGAAAAGAAATTGCCCCAGGATTTGTGGGGACAGGACCGAGATCCAGAAATCGGGGATTGCGGTATCTCTTTGTGTATCTTTCTAAGGACACACAGTCTTGTGTTTCTGCCTTTCCAGGCATATACCTCCATTTGTCCCTGCAGAGTGGCTTCCTCTGTCCATTTCTGGGTGTTGCTGTCCCCCTTCTGAGGGCTGTACAAGGCTTTGGTGAGCTGAGGAGTTGACTCCGGCTCTTATGCTATATGACTTGTGCTATATGACTTTTGAAAACAATTGAGATATAACTGACATATAACATATTAGTTTCAAGTACACAACATCATGATTATTTGTAGATATTATGAAATCGCCACCACACTAAGTCCAGCCAACATCTATCACTGTACCTAGTTACAGAATTTTTTTCCTGTGATGACAATTTTTAAGATTTACTTCCTTAGCAGCTTTCAAATATGCAATACAGTGTTAGTCACCATGGTGTATGTTACGTCCCCATGATTTATTTATTTTATAGCTGGAAGCTTGTACTTTTTGACCCTTTCACACATTTTGTCCCCATTCCCCCTGCTTCTGGCAATCACCAATCTGTTCTTAAGATATTAGGTTTTTTTAAAATACATTCTACATATAAGTTAGATCATACAGTATTTGTTTTTCTCTGACTTATTTCACTTAGCATGATCCCTTTTCTATATGACTTTTTAGCTGCAGAACCTACCAGTTACTATTGACAGTGTCTATGTCTGAGTTAGGAAATCGGATTGATAGAACCAGGCCTATGGATTGGCTCTCTTTGGCTGAGGAGGCTTCCACTTTTTCAACTGAGAATTGAAATTCTCAATTTCAGAGAACTGAATGAAATCCTCTCAAAAGTCCATGGGCAGCTTAGATGAAGACAAAAGGGGAATTTAGGTAGGGAATCAGATTGACATTGTATAAACTATACACACGAATGCTGATATATTAGATTTTAAATGTTGACAAATTTATTATTTTTTATTTTTTAATTGAAATTCAACTAATTTAACATATAGTGTATTATTAGTTTCAGAGGTAGAGTTCAATGATTCATGAGTTGCATATTACACCCAGTGCTCATCACATCACATGCCCTCCTTAATGTCCATCCACATGTCCAGTCACCCTATCCCTCCCACCTCCTCCCCTCCAGCAACCCTCAGTTTGTTTCCTGAGATTAAGAGTCTCTTGTGGTTTGTCTCCCTCTCTGATTTCATCTTGTTTTTCCCCCCCCTTCCCCTATGCTCCTCTGTTTTGCTTGTTAAATTCCACATATGAGTGAGATCATATGATAATTGTCTTTCTCTGACAGACTTATTTTGCTTAGCATAATACCCTCTAGTTCCATCCATATTGACAAGATTTCATTTTTTTGATGGCCGAGTAATATTCCATTGTATGTATACACCACATCGTCTTCATCCATTCATCAACAGATGAATCTGGGCTCTTTCCACAGTTTGGCTATTGTGGACATTGCTGCTATAAACGTAGGGGTGCAGGTGCCCCTTCGGTTCACTATATTGGTATCTTTGGGGTAAATATCCAGTAGGGCAATTGCTGGGTCCTAGGGTAGCTCTATTTTCAACTTTTTGAGGAACCTCCATACTGTTTTCCAGAGTGACTGCACCAGCTTGCATTTCCACCAAGATTGTAAGAGGGTTCCCTTTTCTCCGCATCTTCACCATTAAATGTTGACAAATTTAAAGAAGTAATATGTGATCATAGAGAAAGTTTGAGAAATTCTGTAAAGGGTAAATAACAAAATCATCCATAATCTCATTACCCAGAGTCAAATACAGACATTTTCGTATATTTACTTCCAATATATTTGGTGTATTTTCTTCTAGTCTTTTTTTCTAGGTATCGATCTCAAAATGCTGTATTTAAAAAGGGCATATCCTGAAAGGATGAGATGATGTGGATTAAAAAGAAAGATGGGGATTAAAATGAATTTAATGAATTAAAAAGATTTTAAGTAATACATTTTATGGAGGACTTAAAAATATGGCCTTTGTTCTAGTAATTTCATATTATCTGAAGTAAGTCTGAGATGTGTACAAAAATGGATGTATAAGGATATTCACCAATGCATTATTGGGCATAGTCAGAAACTGGAAACACTTGAAATACCCAACAATAAAAGATTAAGAAAAGTATAAAACAGGTACCAGATGGAAATTTTGTAACCGCTAAACAATTTTGGGAGAAATATATTTCCTGAAGTAAGAATGTTCACAATAAGTTGCTAAGCAGATTGCAAAATTAAATGCACTTTTCAATATTTTCCAGTATTTCTGTATGGACTATGTATTACCTTTATAATGTGTAAACAAACCCAATACACACAATGAATTTTAAAAAATGAATTTAGTGACATGGAACTGTGTGAAAATGAGGAGCAAAATTATGGCAAGAGAGATTTCAGCAGTTTCCAAGCTCAGTCTGAAGGGGAAGGTTGACACAGGGCTCCTTGACCAGAACCTCTTTTGGAAGCTGTCCCACCATGCAAGTAAAAATCAAAATCATGCACCTCCTTCCTTGCCTCATTAGTGCATCATCTGGAATTGAAATGCATTGAAATATATCTCTCTTTATTTGATAGTTGAGGTCTTTTAAGTTTTCATTCCTAGCTCTCCACCAACTCCCTGAGAGCTTTTGTTTTCTTTTCATCTACTGAAAGTAATATGTCTACATTTTGCAAAATCGGGAAAATATTAAAAGGTACAAAGAAACAGAAAAAAAAAGTCTCCTCGTTCTACATGTTACCTATCTGAACCTCAGTGAGTCCAGGGAAATTGATAATGAATCTATCCTGGGAACTTCCTTTTTCCACTGGATCAAAGCTGGAGTAAGATGTGTACGTGTATGTTTCCTTTCTCCTCCGGGGTAAAATTCAGCAAAGTAGCAATTTTGGTTAAGGATTCTAAATGATCAAGAGTTTACTTCATTTGTAATGAACTCAGCATATTTTCAAAGGCTAAAAACTGAAATCCTTCCTGAGCACATCTGATTCTGCAGGTCAGATAAGATTATTCCTGCTCATTTCTCTCTACTACTTGTCTTTAATTGGAGATAGATTGCACTATCAAACAGGTAAATATGGCCTTATCATAACAAAAATGGCTGGAAAATAACCCCCACGATGCTGAAATGCTGGGAATGTTGAGCATCCATCAAAGAAATACAAAAGGGCAGAGGCAACCTCTCAAATAGTTTGGGATTGAGGTAGATAGAAGCTGTTTTGTTTTTCTAACACTGCATTAAAATTAATGTGTATATTTTATTTAATGCTCATGGTTAAAATGTCAAACAGTATAGAAACACTTAGAATGAAAAGCAATAATTCTTGGCTTCTGGTAATTTCCTTACTCCAGTCCCACTTGTCAGAGGCAACTACTTATCATTGTTTTTGCTTTTGTCTATTTGTGTGTTTTTCTCCATTTCTTCATATAAAATTGCTCATATTGCTGTTTCTTAATTTACTTTATTAATTTATTAGTTTATCAGTATTCTGTCTATTCAACATACAAAGAATTAGCTTAATAATACTGGTGTCTGTATCTTTCTCCCCACTTCTTCCTAGTTTCTTTGTAGGTCAGTTTTTCAACTCCCAACAATAATTAACTACTGTCTCGTGTTGCGTCATCATGGGTAGTATTTACTGACGCCCCACCGTGAAGGTAAGACGCCAGTGTTCCCATGCTTTCCTCCACCTCCCTTCATCCCATCCTATCCTTGGTCAGTTACAACTTCCCTTTTACACTGGCGGGGTTGAGAATACATACATTCTGACTGATAGTTACAGCAAAGTATTTCACAGTCTGTCTGCAAGTTGATTCTTAAGAATTGAAGATAAATAAAAATGTCTGTTCTTTAGTCAAGGTGTAACAATGTCTTCTCTCTCAATCTCTTTGTCTTACCCTCTGAGAGATTTGCTTGATTTAATATTACAATGTGTTTGTCAATTTTTTTTAATGTGACAATTTTTGGTTTCTGAGGCTTTTTTTTTTGTCTTTGTACTGTTTTCATAGCATTCTCTTCTTGGCTTATGGTTGCAATATCTTCTCAGTCCTCTGTGGGAACACCAACTAGACATAGTTTTGTTCTCTCTTTCCCTTTCTGTCTCTTTTCCTCCCTCTCTGAATTATCCTGGTTCATCTTCAATCGTTTTTGCCTATTGTCTTTGTGTTGCATGTTTCAGCCATTCTTTTTTTTTTTTTTAAAGATTTTATTTATTTGAGAGAGAGAATGAGAAAGAGAGAGCACATGAGAGGGGGGAGGGTCAGAGGGAGAAGCAGACCCCCTGCTGAGCAGGGAGCCCGATATGGGACTCGATCCCGGGACTCCAGGATCATGACCTGAGCCAAAGGCAGTCGCTTAACCAACTGAGCACCCAGGCGCCCTGTTTCAGCCATTCTTAAGTGCCCTCATGGGTGAGATTGAAAACAGGACTGTGAGCCTTGTGTATGTGGATGGAACTTGGTGAAGGGGAACAAGTCAATGATGGTAAGAGGGTAGAAAAGCAAGGATGATGCATCGGGACTCCTGAATGCCAGGATGATGAGGGACTTGCTCAGGGGTGCTGTTCCTGTACTGACTGCCCTACTTCTTCACAGATAACTTCTTCAGCATATCCAGAGGATGCCTTTTCCCCCCTGGGAGGAGATAAATATCTCACTTTGGAGCGTTCTGCATGGGAGTAAGTGAGACTAGAGCATGTTCTGCATGGGAGTAGGAGAAGAGTGTTGACTGTTCCATCTGTAGACTCTCAGTTAATCCTCTTCTCAAGCCTATTCTTTAAATCTGCCCTCCACCATACCTGGTGTTTCTGAGCATTCCAGGGCAAATCTGTTTTCTCTTACTGATTGCAGTCTACTTCATTAGTATTCTTGCTTGTGGTTTACTCCGTCTTTCTCCATTAGTCTTCAGACTCATCCATCTGTTTTTTGTCTTACAGGAGTTTTGAGATATCTTGCTCACTGGTGATTACGTTGTCATTCCCTTTGTTGTTGTGGGTTTATCTGATTTTTTTCCGTGTCGGTACGATGGTGTCTCAGAAGGGAGAGGAGATAAATGCAGCTGCCGTATGGAAATGTAAGCCACCACTGTACTTGTAACTAAGACATTTTCTGGGCTCGAAGTTCAGAAGGACCACAGGCTATCAATGTTCTAGCACGATGAAAACAAAACAAAATTTAATAGATACATAGTCTTCATATAGCATTAAGCTTCCATTATTGTCCTGGAGGAGGAGGATATAATTTTTGATTGAGACAAGAGATTTATCGAATGTGAAAGGTGAAGGATTGTGATTTAGAAATCTGCAGCCATGAATTCTACCCAGTTGATGCATTCAGAAAAACAATAGCTGACAATTGTGGCATGTGCTGTATAGCAAAAATAGAGTCGTAGTCATAAAAACACAGGAATGATATTTTTAGTAATAGAATAATAGATTCAGGTGTTTTTAATAGATTGGTGAAACCCACCAAAGAGAATACACTAGTACATATACTGACTGAAACGTTAAAAAAAAATCAGAGTTGCCTAAAAAGAGAATTAGGGACTCGAAAATATCCACAGTTGATGTAAGTGGATCTTCTAATAACCATTTAAAAGTTAAATACCCCCCTGTTGAGATAAAGTGATTTCTTCTAGAATGTCGGGTGCTACAGTTTACAAAAGGCAGAGAGTTTTGGCTTCATTTTGGCAAGGTATGTTCCAAAAAAACATGCTGGCACTTTGCCAGTTTAACTCTACTCTTATTTTCTAAAGGATATTTACTAAGGCCAGTTATCATTTTCTGAGTGTTTACTTTATGACAGCATTGTACTGGATACTTTACATATATTACTAAGTATCTAGTATAATATATGCCTTTCCAACATATCTTAATAATTATTAATAAAATATTAATACTATATATTTATTTATTCATAGAATTCATTGTAAATCCAATTAACAATCTCATTCTTTCAGATGTACCACTTAAATCCAACAAACTCTTTTTTTTTTAACACATTTCTTTTTCTTTTTTTTTTTTTTTTAAAGATTTTATTTATTTTATTTGACAGAGAGAGAGAGAACAAGCAGGGAAAGCAGCAGGCAGAGGGAGAGGGAGGAGCAGGCTCTCTGCTGAGCAGGGAGCCTGATGTGGGGCTCGATCCCAGGACCCTGGGATCATGACCTGAGCTGAAGGCAGCCACTTAACCGAATGAGCCACCCAGGCGCCCCAACAATCAAACTCTTAAGAGAGCAATATCTAGTTGTCTGAATGAAATGAGGGTTTGTTAGGTACAAGCAGATTTCATCAAATGTCTGTTCCTATGAGGCCTGGATGTGCATAGAATTTTTATACAGATTTTTATGCACTTTACCATTTTCAAAATAGGGGATATTATTTTAGTATCACAGTTGTAGGAATTATAAGATTGGATTTTAAAAATTAAGTAATAAACAAATGCCAAGAAAAACAAATTCTTCTTTTTTTTTAAGATTTTATTTATTTATTAGAGAGAGAGCACAAGCAGGGGGAGTGGCAGGCAGAGGCAGAGGGGGAAGCAGGTTCCCGCAGAGCAGGGGGAGCCCGATGTGGGGCTCGATCCCAGGATCCCGGGATCATGACCTGAGCCAAAGGCAGACACTTAACCAACTGAGCCACCCAGGCGCGCAAAACAAATTATTCATAAAGCAACCCCTCCTTTGCATCTTTTGGTGCTGACGTTAGAGTTGATAGGTACAGTTTTCATGTTAACATGTGTTCATTGGCAGGTTTGGTCATGTGATCCCCAGTTAAAAATTCTGGAAACAGTGGAAACTGCACCTAGATATGTTTAGGTTTGGAATCTCCCCAACTCCCCCCCCCCCCCCAAAATAGGTGTAACTTTACTTGTTTTGCAGAGGAGGAAGAGACACTTCGAGAAGTCAGGAGGTTTGCCAAGGACATTAATTGTAGTTTAGCGATGAGATCAGGATTCACATCAATGGTAGTGCGATGATGGCCTCAAACCCAGATCTGGAACTAGCTTGTTTTGCCACCCTGCCTGGATTCTACAGACAAGCGGCTGTCTGAAGCCATTTGCCTCCTTGAGAGACCCCTTACTTTATTTAACAAAAGAAAGGTAAAAAAAAATCTTATTTTTACGATTGACTAACCAAAGTTCTTCTTTACACGGCTACTTGGTAGGTCAAATAATGCATTTCAGTATTAGCTTCTCTTCTCTTAGAGTCCACGCCACTTAAGCAAGATGAGCCAGCAAAGTGCTAGTAAAGTACGGAAGAAATTCTTCATCAAAATATTGAATTATGATTGCTAGGAAACCTGCCTGTCAGCATAATATTTTAAAATTCATCTAATTTGAGAAGTGTAGATAGGATATAATTATTCACCATCAGCTCAGCCGAAAGGATGGCTCATATCCTTTTGAAACTTGAGTCCGAAAACCCGAAGTTTGAGCTATCAGGGCACATCATTGCTCTGCCTCGGAGATGTTCTTCCATTTTCATTTTTCCGAGCGTCACTCTCTTTCTCTGATCTCTGGTTTTCTTTCTTCTGCCCACGCTTGGAAGGTCTGTGCATACCTGTCCAGCCAGAATAGCCCAGTTCCATCTCGGCAATGCTCAGGTCTCCTACTGACGTGAATCATGGCTCTCCTGGTCTGTCACCATATTGCCCATGTGGTCCTCAGTGTCTCTGGCTACAGTACAACTTTGCAAGGCATTCTCATGCTGGGATGCCAGATGCGGACTCCTGTTAAGGCACACTAGTCTCTCACCTCCACTTCTTTTAAGCTGTACCTGAACACAGAACTCTTTCTTCTTAGAATACCTAAATTTCATTAGTGTTCCTCTTTTCATTAAATATTTGCCCCTTGGAAGGTTAGCTCTTGATCTTCAAAGAAAATTTCTTAGACTTGGATGAAATAGACAATGCTTTTGTGTAATGAACAATTTAAATCAGACTTTAAAGGTCCTAAAGTTGTTCTTTTTTTTTTTTTTTCCGAAGTTGTTCTTGACACAGAATTCAGCTCCCAACAAATGTTAGTTTGCTTATTTCCTATCAGATTCAGACACTGTGCTAGGGGTGTGTATGTGTGTTATTATTTTTTTAGTTTTTATTTAAGTTCCAGTTAGACAACATACAGTGTAATATTAGTTTCAGGTGTACAATTTAGTGACTCAGCACTTTCGTACAACACCCGGTGCTCATCACAGCAAGTGCCCTCCTTAATCCCCATCACCTATTTCACCCAACCCCCTGCTCCCCTCCCCTCTGGTAGCCTTCAGTTTGTTCTCTGTAGTTAACAGTCTCTTTCCTGGTTTGTCTCGCTCTCTTTTTTCCCCTTTGTTCATTTCTTTTGTTTCTTAAATTCTACCTATGAGTGAAATCATCTGGTATTTGTCTTTCACTGACTAACTTATTTCGCTTAGCATGATATCCTCTAGCTCCATTCACGTCGTTGCAAATGGCAAGATTTCATTCTTTTTGATGGCTGAGTAATATTCCATTGTGTGTGTACACCACATCTTCTTTTTCCATTCATTAATTGATGGACATATGGGCTGTTTCCATAATTTGGCTATTGTAGATAATGCTGTTATAAATATCGGGGTGCATGTATCCCCTTGAATTAGTGTTTTTGTATTCTTTGGGTAAACACCTAGTAGTGTGATTGCTGGATCATAGGGTAGTTCTATTTTTAACTTTTTGTGTTGTTATGTATTTTTTTTAAGGATTTTATTCATTTATTTGTCATAGAGTGAGAGCACAAGTAGGGGGAGCAGCAGGCAGAGGAGAAGCAGAGCAGGGAGCCCGACGTGGGGCTCCATCCCAGGATCCGGGATCATGACCCCAGCCAAAGGCAGACACTTAACTGACTGAGCTACCCAGGCGTCCCAGTGTGTTGTTATTTTTTAAAAAACATGTTCAGAACTCAGATTGAATTCTGTAAGGATGTAGTGTTTACCTTACATATGCGTGTGTATGCTTGTGTCTATGTTATATGTATAAATGGAACTTACCTTTATATATAGTAGGTTACTGAATAAGTGCTCTTCAGTGGGGCTGACTTGATTCTTCCTCACAAAGTTGTTGGTGATAATCTTGAATAAGTGTAATTGAGCCAAGAGCCCCTGTGCTGGTCCAGTGCGTGTCCTCTTTAGAGGTGTGTTACTTCTCTAGAAACACAGATGATGGGCTGACCTTGGATTTGTTTCACGCTTCAGGGCTCATACAACTAACTGCTGAATGTTCTTAAATGTTTCTTACATATCTGACCAATTTGGTCGGAGTAGTGTATTTTTTGCATAAATATCTGCAGACTTGTACTTGATTTATAATAGTACGTACGCCGTAGGGTGCTGTCAGGGGGAAGTTACCCTGTGTAAGATGCTTCAAAGAGTGCCTGGCGTCTCCTCAGAGCCATGTGCGTGTTTGGACTCTGAAGGCAGACCTCCTCCATTTGGATTCCAGCTCTGCCACGGTCTTCTTGGCGGGTTCTGAGGCCTCAGTTTCCACATCTATAAAAAGGAGACAACAAAGAACTTCCTCACGGGGTCTTGTGAGATTAAATGCACAAGTATGCAAAATGTTTCAAATATTGCTCAGCACATAAAAATGTTAGCTATATTTTATCAGTTGTTCCGAAATGACTATTATCACCAAATGGTTTGCATTTATCTGTGGAGCCCACGTAGCACTCCCCTCCTTGCTCTCTGTCCTCCATGCTCACCTCTGGACCCTCCTATTGAAGGGACCCTTCCCTTCCTCAGGTTGGCTCCGGAGCATTTCCTCGGTCCACGTTCTCAGCCTTGCCTGTCATGCCTATTTCAGGCTGTAGACCATCTCTTTGCCTTCAGTGCTTCCCTGCCAACGCCAGGGACTTCACTTTTTGGAATTTTCCTTGCTTCCTAAACCTATCTTTACACGGAAAAGTTTCCTTTTGCCCCAGGTATGGCAACATCAGATCAGCTCATAGACTTCCTTGTGTGACATGGGCCCCTGGACTCTGGCCTGGGGGCACCTCTGGACCCCTTGTTGGCTCTGATCAGAGATGGGGAAGGGGGGGCAGATGGATACTCTGCTTTGCAAAATGCTGGCTGCTGGCTTTGTTGGTGAACTGTGGAGATAACTTGAGTGGTCTCTGTCTTTTGTCTTCACCTTGCCTTTTTTTTTTTTTTTTTCTGCTCTGATTAGAATTCTTTGCAAGCTCTTAAAGAGGGGATGGTTTAAACCCTGTTTTGCAAGAAGACTTATTGACTGGTTAGAGTCCAATCTGAAGGTACAGCATAAGAAACTTCCTGTGTGATGTTTCAGTACCCCCAGCACCGCTCTTAGGCAACCTGCTGTACAATATCATGTGAGTTACACTTTCAGGTGTCATCCCATTTAATTCTCGGAACAGCTAGTAATAACAAGTACTATTACTATTTAATAATAAATGGAGGGCCAGACTAGGAAGTCTGTGTGGTCCCCTCTGTATTCTAGCTGCTTGAGAGCACCAATGTCTGAACTCTCTCCTTTCCAGGACCTCTTTTATATCAAATAGATAGTCACAATGCTCACCTTCAGCTTCTGGAAGAATGACCCTGGAATCAGCAGCTTGGGAAGAGGCCTCAAGCACAGTCATTTAAAAAGTTTCACTTACAGGGAGTTGCTTAAGCAAGTGGTATTAATATCTGTCTTGTTTTCACGGTTATAAGAGAGTCAGAAAATAAACGAGAGGTGTTTTTCTCTTTTCTACCTTCCAGAAAGCAGGCAAGCTTAGAGTCCCAGCAGTTGGACATTTATTGCCCTCAGGGGGAGCTTACCAGTTGTTTGATTTTAAAATCTAGACTCACGAAGGAGGGAATGGGTTGTTTGGAAGGGAGGTAGCCTCCCTGAACTGGAGGAAGGAGGTGTGGTTTGACCTTGGAGGGAGAGAGATGGATTTCTGCTCTCACCCCGAGATGGCTGTACCTCAGATGGGCATGGCAGCATAAATGCCTCAAAAATCTATACACTAGGCTCCAGCCGTAGCAAAAGCTCCTGTGGCTGAGCTTGGCAAGAAAACACTTGCCTTCAGAGGGCTTGGGTGTATTAGTGTGTGTGTGTGTGTGTGTGTGTGTGTGTGTCTTGGCTAATGAGCATCTCAAATACAGTCACGATGGTCTGCAGACAAGAGGACTCTTTCTCCAATGTTGAGGGTTGGATACACTCTTTGGGACTATTAAATAATCCTCCAGAGAGAGGGAGGGCCTCTGTAAATATGTCTGAGATTCAGCTTATCAACACTCTGAAGAGTGGGGGGCTTAGTATTGATGTTGTTTAAGAATATAGGTGAGGTTTGGTGGGGTGAGGTCAGAGCCGATGACCAAGAAAGAATTCTTGAGACGTCTTTGGTGCAAAATGGTGGTTTTATTAAAGCACGGGGGACAAGACCCATGGGCGGAAAGAGCTGCTGCCTGGGGTCTGTGAGAGGTGGCTGATTATATACTTGGGAGTTGGTGGGAGGGAAAAAGGGAGGTTTTCAAAAGAACTTTCATATGCTAAAGAGGACCTATAAGATCCTGGAGGCTTTGCCATTGTCAAGTTAAGGTTGTTTTTCCCTCTAATAAGGCATTAACATTAAGACAGTTGGGAGCTTTTGGAGAAATGTCATGCACATCCCACCCAGGCCTGGGGTGGGGGGGGGTTGCTGGGTGTCAGCTTGTGCTTTGTCCTCAGCTTGCCTTCTGCTCCCTCATCAGTACCAGAGCAAACTCGATTTAGAACAAATAAAGTAAGGTGACATTTCTTGCTTCTGAGTGTCAAACATATTGATACCCATTAGACATCTTTCTATAAAACTTGGCCACCACTATATGACATATTCTGTACAGATCCAAACTTCATTCTGGAATTGAGGGCTAAAGGACTCGGAAATCAAAGCAGGATAGAGGATATTGCAAAGGAAAGTAAGGGGTAAAAAAGAGAGGGAGAAGAGGACACATGCAAGAAGGATAGGTAGGGGAGTAAGAGCAGACTGGCTGTGGACAGTGAGTTTTCAGTAGACCTTTGTCGGGTGAGTGTGTGTGGTATGTGCGTGGGAGTGACTAGAGGTATTTACGATGAGTGGGAGAAGAAATAGGAAAGACAATAAGCTTGGAACCATTTTCTAATTCTGGAAGTGGTTGAGAATTTCCACGGTTGCTCAGGGCCTGAGTTCACAGGCCATTTCTAGGTTGCTCATGATGCTCGTTTTTGATAAACATGACAGCTATGGACGCCCACTGGCCAATAGCACTGGGCTGCAGTCTCACTGAGGCCTCCAGCCTCTTGATGAATAAGAAGCAGGTGACATCTTGTTGAGATGATTGAGTAGATCTGCTCTGGGGTGCCTGCCTTGTACATTCTTCCTTCTCTTAGAACTGTTCCCAGTTACAGTGTTTGCTGAGAGGATGGGCCAGGGGCTTCATGGTGCAGTTGTTTCTTCTGCTTCCCATTCCAGGAGGAATGGGAAGCAGAAGATAACCCCAAAGATAACCCCAATTTGCCAGGGACAAACCGTATTTTCTGTTCTGAGAGTCTGTTGTCAAAGATGGTGGGTATTCATAGGGCGGTGTGTGCTTGAATGCACACATCACATAGCAGCAGGCCTGGGCCGGGGTGCGTTTTCAGTCATGTGCCTTAATTGGCAGAGAAAGCTTGCCCTCAGAGAGAAGCAGGTGAGGGAAGGCAGCGAGCGGAGAGAAGTAGGGAAGAGGCCAGTAGGCTTCAGAGAGAGACTGAGAGAAGCAGACCAGCTGCTTTGGTCACTGACAACTTCTTGAGCGTTCCCCACATTCTTCAGTTGTCCTCCTTTCTTTGAGCTGTTTTTTTTTTTTACAGATTTTATTTATTTATTTGACAGAGAGAGACAGCGAGAGAGGGAACACAAGCAGGGGGAGTGGGAGAGGGAGAAGCAGGCTCCCCGCTGAGCAGGGAGCCCGATGAGGGGCTCGATCCCAGGACCCTGGGATCATGACCTGAGCCAAAGGCAAATGCCTAACAACTGAGCCACCCAGGCGCCCCTCTTTGAGCTGTTTTGAGTGGGCATCTGTTGCTTGTAATCTGAAATCTCTGATGAGGAAGAGAAGCTATTATTTAATGAGTGGGCTTCGTAAATAGGAGATTTACTGAAAATGGCTGGGTCTGCCTCAGATCTTTGCAGACACACAGAAATCACACTTGTGAGCAGACATTCTAATCCTGGGGAAAATAAGTGTTTACAAAGACATATTTTGGTGTTGGTCACGGTGCTACATGCTTTACAAATCTCCTTCATTGTGACACCTGGGTGGCTCAGTTGGTTAAGTGTCTGCTCAGGTCATGATCCCAGAGTCCTGGGATCGAGCCCCGCATCAGGCTTCCTGGTCAGTGGGGAGTCTGCTTCTCCCTCTGCCCCCCACCCTCATGCGCTCTCTCTCTCTGACAAATAAATAAATAAAATCTTTAAAAAAGACTCTTCCATTTAATCCTAACAAACCCTGCAAGATGTATAGTTTTCCCCGTTTTACAGATGAAGATCCAGAGACATAGAAAAACGAAGTAATCATTCACTTTACATGAAAGACCCAGGAATCAAAACCATGTTTTTTTTTTTTTTCATTTTCCCATGCTCTCTCATTTGATTTTATTTAAACTGAAATATTGAAAATTTTCTTTCTTCATAGTATTGCTTTAAAATCTCACTCAATTTGCTTGTCTTGTTAAGTGAGTAGGGGCTATTTTTGAACTTAGAAATATTATTCATGATTCTCTGGGAACATAGGAAGAATTTTTATCTGTACTTCTAATCTGCGTCCCTCAGACTCTGAAGACTTCTGACACTATTGAGAAAGTATTGTTGAAACCAAGGAGAGTCAGAGGACGCTAAAGTAATCTGGGTGAATTCAAGAAAAATACAAAGTAATTATTCTGAAGAGCCCAATAATTTTTACCAGGGGATCTTTAGCTGAGTAACTCTCAGGATTCACTTGGTTGGCCATGATTATATAATTTAAGAAATTACTGAAGAAGGTGAGACCATTACTTCTGACACAAAATTTAGAGGGGGAAAACATCTTGGAATCTGCCCCGAGGACATTCTGAATGGATTCCAGGCATACCATACTGTTTGTTACTGATTGATGTTCTGTTTAGTTAAATCCTGCTGTTTTGCAGCTTCAACGCCATCCTATAACTTCATAGAAATTCCCAGAGGCAAAATTAGCATCTGTCCTGTATTCTCCATCACCTTAAAGAATTATTGTTGAAGACAGTTGAGAGAATGTTTTAGGAAATCATGAGCTGCTTAATCTGTCCATCAATCAGAACTTTTTCTAAATCTTAAGGCTATTTTAAGATATTTTAAAGGAAATTTCAGATGAATCTTAAACTGGTTTTGGGGTAAAATTACAGTACTTAAAATCGATGTTGAACATGCTCTTAATTTTTTTTTTAAATATTTTATTTATTTATTTGATAGAGAGAGATAGTGACAGTGATAGCGAGGAAGAGCACAAACAGGGGGAGAGGCAAAGGTAGAGGGAGAAGCAGGCCAGGACCCTGGGATCATGACCCGAACCGAAGGCAGATGCTTAACAACTGAGCCACCCAGGTCCCCCGAACATGCTCTTAATTTTGAAGGGTGCTAAATATCCGTGGATTTAGAAACCTATTTCCCAAGGAGAGAATTTTGATTTGAGCTTCTTTGCTTTGATGTGAACTCTAAAGCCTGGTTCCTGTGATTTTTGATCACTCAACAAGAATGGGGACACCCACTCAGTAAATATAGTTGTAAGTGACCCTATTAAGGCATGCTCATGAAATGTAGGCTTCGGTTCATTATAAATTGCCCCCCAGTTTTTCAGTCAGAATCCCCCTGAGAGAGATCCACTTTCCCATCAGATTTTCATTAGGATCTCTTTGCCTAAAACTCCGTCTGTTACTCTCCTTTGGAATGTCTTGAGAATCAATCATTCCATTTTATTTGCCTGAATGTCATGCAAATATAAAAACACATGGCTGAAGGCTTGTGATCAGTTAACCATAAAAAGCACTCCTTATATTTGTTTTCGTATAGATGTGGGTTTCTGTTACTGAAGCAGAACACTTCAGTGGGAATGTGAGGACTACAATTGGCTTAGTTTTCAAAACTGCAGGCTCTGTCATAAAATGATTATTTTTCACAAATGTCTTCTACGGTCAGAATCACTCCCATGACATGCTGCAGTACTAACTTCTACAAGTTAATGCCATCTACGTGCAACCACAGACTGATAAGTAACTAGATGCACTAGTCTCTCCTTCCTCACATTTCTCCGACTTTTCTTCACAGGGATATAATTAAGCATATATGGGGACTCTGAAGAAGATTCTAACAACCACATGAAATATTTGAAAATTGCAGCTTGCTTTCCTTTTGCAAGATTCCTAACACCCTTTGGCTTCTGAGACTGAAGGTCCAACATTTTATCTGTTTTCCTTTTCCTGCTTTTTATAACTTAAATCGGTTCAAGCATTTGCCAAGTATAATTCAGACTTTCTGGTTACAGGCCAAGTTTTCACACGAAGCATAATTTGCAATGAATTCGTAACATTTAGTATTCATGGTAATGACACTGATCATTATGAAGAGATTTAATATTCATGAGGGTTACGCTGCTATTTTCCCAGGTGCCATGGTAATTTTTAATAATAATTCAGCATTTCTTCATGGGCAGTTGGCATAATAGAGTGTGATCCTGGAGTTTTGGTTATAGGATATTAGAGGAATGGAAGCAGGGCATTAATACAAATTTTAAAACTTGATCTTCCATGAGAGCGTTTGATCAGTATTATTCTGTGTTATTAAAACAAGCTGTCTCTGTTAAACAGCTCTAAAAAGTCAAGCAGATCTCTCTATTGAGCATGCATGCGGATGACTGGCATAGTTCACAGTTTAAAAGGACAGGAGAAACAAAAATATCTGCAAGTCCATTTTTCTGAGGAAAAAGTACTTTTAGTATTTGTGTCATCCTTGGCCTTTGTGTCCTTAAATTTGCTTTTTACCAGCGCATACACTTGAGAATTTTTTTTTTTTTTTCCAGTACGCCATCTGTTTCTTTGCAATTGGGGATGGTTGAATAATTTCCTGAGGAATTGCTGACAAGATGTGGTCCAGGAACAGTAATCCAGCAGGACCAGATTTCTCATTAAAATTGCTAAGCTCAGCTGTGTTACAGCAAGCTCTTGATTTAAGGTGGTCACCCTGGGCTGGCGAAGGTCAGTGGCTAGCAGTGACCCGTTTTTTTTCTATATATAGGACAGTGAAATCTGTGTATACACAGTATAAATGGTCCTACCTGTGGGACCATTTAGGTGGGAAAGTGTCACTTGTCCCAAAGGGATTTTTTTTTTTTTTTTGGTTACTTCAGTCATAGTGACCGTTCTTGTTTATCTTCACATCATACAGTCTTTTACCCTTGAGTTGACTGGGGGGTGGATGTCTCAATTCACACCTGTTTTACCTCAGACTATTGCCCTTCTCCAGGACACAGATGGACTGAGGGGTGTATTTGCTTTCCTGGAACTTTACGAGCTTCTTTTGGCAGAGGCTGACCTTTTTGCCCAGTGGCTCTGGAAGATGGAGGAGGCATCTGGAATCAGCCAGAGTCCCAGGCAGGGTAGCATGAGGTTTGGATTTCACTTGTGTCACCTCACTCAATGTCCACCACAACCCTGTGACTCCAGTATTATTATTGTTCTCATTTTACAGATGAGGAAACTGAGTTGCAGAGCATTTAATCACTTACCCCAAATCACACAGCTGCTAAGTAATGGCCCTGGCATTTGCACTCTATTGCTGGTCTTTTTTTTTTTACCACCTACAAAGCATACTGTGTCCTAAAATCCTGTATGCCTAGGGTAGTTTATCCCAAAATGTAGTCAACCCATCACCAAGATCAGATGCAGCAGGACTGTTAAAAATGAAATTCCTGCTCCCCGCACCTCAGACTTATTGAATCAGAATTTCTGGGTTGGTGGGTGCCTGGAGTTTTTAACAAGCTCCCTTGGTAATTCTGATGCATACTAAAATAGGAGAACCACCGTCCTACAGCATAATAAATGCTATTCAGTTAATTGGTTCATTAAATATTGAACAGTTAAAGTCATTATAAAGCTAAAAGTAAAGTTGGGTGAAATTAAAAGTAAAAATCTAAAGCTACGCTTGAGTTGGGGGTGGGTATGAGGCCTAACAGAAAGAAACTAAGGCAGGGACCCTCTTATATGGAGTAAATCACAGCAAGGTTATGGTATCAAATTTTGGTACAGTAGCAATCCATGATGGTCTTAAATGGAATGAGTCCCGTCTGACTCCCTGGTTTCACATTTCGGCTGACCCAGGTGAAGGTGGGCCAAAACATTCTATCTGCCCTTTTGCTGCAGCCTCTTAACCTCTCTGGAAAAGCCAGGAGACACAGCAGCTCTACATTTGTATGTGTAGTGTTCTAAATACAAGGGCTTGAAATAAGGAGGCCCTTGTTTCAATGAAATATTCAGCATGTTGTATTTCTGCTCACTTTGTCTGTAAAAATTTGACTGAATTGGGGATGAGGCCTCTTAAGTTATCCCATACATTTGATTTCCAATTAGTCACCTTTGAATTGAAAAGGGGGCTGTTTAGTTTGTAAATTGCATAATATCCTGGATTAAAGTTGGTAAGCTTTGCAAAGGAAAACTCCCGTTAACTTCATCAGGCCCTAATAACAGAAGCAGAGGAGTGTTTATTATGAGGGTACAGAGGTTTCTCAAGGAGCCCAAAGGCAGAAGAGCTGACAGGCCTTAGGACATAATTAGAAGCATGAACCTTAGTCCCTGGAACTTTCTCCCTGCCTCCAGGTTTTACTGTATCCCTCTGCATCACTCTTCTAGAGCTTAGGCTACGTCATCTGACAGTCCCTCCTTAGATAGCCACCTTATATTGCCTCTATTCAGGAGAACTCAGACCGTTTCTTAGATCCCACTCTCTCAACAGTCTGATTAGCTGAGCTTAGGGCAAGTCCCCTTGCCATGGCAGGGGTAGAGGGATGGTGGATGTGGAGAAGGGAGGGTCAGGCATCCAGTAGGAGAGGAGGAGCTTCCAACTTCCTAGTGAAGAGGACCTGGGAAGACCTTCCAAAGGTTAATTCTTCAAGAAATGAACAGAAAGCACTTTGTCAAAGCCTCAAATCTTGCTTTCTCTTGGGGTGGAAGAGGTGTTGAGGGACAGTGATGGGGCAAGGAGTACAGGAAACAAAAGTTTGCAGAGAAAAATCAGATTTTAATGTGTTCTCCAAAATTTGGTAGCAGTTTTTTCCCCCCAATTAAGGTATCCTCTCCTCAGATTAAACCATTCTGGATAAAAAACAAAGGAAACAGACAGAACCCATGGTTAGTGGTGAGGGGTATGGATTTATATGTAAGGCATCCTGCAATTAAGTCTTTTTTTTTTTTTTAAAGATTTTATTTATTTGACAGAGAGAGACACAGCGAGAGAGGGAACACAAGCAGCGGGAGTGGGAGAGGGAGAAGCAGGCTTCCTGCTGAGCAGAGAGCCCGATGTGGGGCTCGATCCCAGGACCCTGGGATCATGACCTGAGCCGAAGGCAGACGCTTAACCAACTGAGCCACCCAGGCGCCCCCCTGCAATTAAGTCTTAATGACACAATATTGTGTGTATAACTTTTTATGCATGACTTAATGTCATCACCTTGAAATAATATTCATCAAGAATATGGAAAGAATAGTAATGTTTTCAATTTGACATTGAACGAGGCCATGAAAGTCCATGCCATCTGAAGTCCAGTCCATCTATAATGACATTTGGACGAGGGTCCTTTATGGAATATTCGTTTAACAGAGAAGAGATATTTGATGGCAATTTCTCTCAGACATTTCTATAAATTTTAGTGGTCACTTCTCTTTATAGAGCAAAGATAAAAATTAATGCCGTACCATTCTGACAAGCCCAGCTGCTGGTCTCCAATACTGGGATGTCTCTGGTATCTATCCCTCAGCTGGAGGGAAATAAATAGTTTTGATGTTTTCATTCAATACATATTTATTGCATCTGTCGCAGGTTAAGAACTGGTGACCTCTGGGCTGGACTTGTCCTGCAAGTGTGTGTACATATTTGTATGTGCGTGTGTGTGTGTGTGTGTGGATGTAGGAGTATATTTGTATCTATATAGAGAGGATTGAGAAATGTTTAGTTAGTTGCCAACATGTCAAAGTTAGGAGAGTTTACATAAAAGGCCAGATTTCCAGTTTTACTTGAAAAGTGAGGAGATGTGCCAGCACTCAGTTTCCATATCTAGGAGTTAATACTTGCTAGAATTCTAGAGAGGGGGACCGCGTTCCCCACTTTGTCACGATTCTCACCCCGCCCTATCATTTACACATGGCTAATTTTACCCATTTGTATTTGCCATGCTGGTTCCTGGGAGCATTTGCATTTTCAACCCCGTATATATTTCTATCACATTAGGTTAGTTTGTACTAGATAGTCTCCTGAACCTTAAAACAAACAAATAAACAAGCAAACAAACAGTTAATCTTCACATTAAACTCTTGGTTATTTTACCAGCAAAAGTAGGTTTATTTGGGAATAGCAGAAAATTGCAATATGGGTCAAGCATCTACAGCAAAACCACAGGCACATCCAGAGAACAAAGGAGAGGAATGCTCTTTTACACAGGAAAGAGGGAGGGTGCGAAGGCTCTTATAAACTGAAAGTCCACTGGAATGAACAGGGAGTTCAAAATGTCGTGGCTTCTCATTGGCTGAGTTGTGACGGACTCGTTAACCACCAGGCTATTGCCAGAGGAGGAGAAAAACCTTTCTTCCCCTTGTGGGGGTTGTAAAATATCTAATGTAGTATACATGCCTGGACCAGCAAATTGCTCAGACTTCTGTAATTTGACAGGGGTGTCAGCTTAAAATGGACCATTTTATAGATCCCTCAAGTAACTTGCTAAGAGCTCCCCCTGGGTCCCAGACGAATTTCAGTCCTACCTCTTCAGTAAAGTGTTTCTTATTTCTACTAACACAGACTGAACTCACCTTGCTACACTTTTGTTACACTCCTTATTTTATCAGTACTTCCCAAACTGTTATAGACTGAATTATGTCCTCCCCAAGAGTCCTATGGTGATGGAACTTCGAATATGGTTGCATTTTGAGAGAGAGCTTTCAGAGGTAAGTACTGTTAGATGAAGTCATAAAGGTGGTGCTCTAATCCGATAGGATTTGTGGCCTCATAAGAAGAGGAAGAGGTCCCCCCTTCTCTCTCTCTCTCTTCCTGATAAGTGAGGACACAGTGAGAAGGCAGCCATCTGCAAGCCAGGAGGACAGTCCTTACCAGAAACAGACCATTGCTGGCCCCTTGATATCAGTCTTCTAGCTTCCAGAATTGTGAGAAAATAAACTCCTGTTGGTGAAATCACCCAGTCTGTGCTATTTGGTTATGGCAGCCCAAGCCAAGACACAAACCATGTTCTGAAAACCCCTGGATATTAATAGGTATTCCAGTAGGGGGAAGAGTGGATGGTCAATTAATTTTAGGGCGTACTAAATTAAGTTAAATAGGGTTCTTTATCACATGACTTCTCAGAGCCTTTAATTGTTAGTGTGCATTATGAATCTCCAAAGGGAGGTATTTTATGCAAGATTTTCTAGACTTATTTAACTGTGGAACAGTTTTCTCAAGAAATACATTTTAATATCTTAAGCAAAACTAATGTTTTATATGGTAAAATTTAGAAAAATGCATATCTATTAATCTGACAATTATTTTAAAATTGCTTTATGATAGCTCTTATCCAGTTGGATTGTGTAATTTACCATTCATTCATTCATTCATTTATTTAAATTTTCAGTCTACAAAAATCGAATCAGAACCTACTGAGTATCATGCAACAAACAAGCCCCAACTTGCAATGGCTTTACCACAAGAGATATTTTACTTATTGCTTGTGTTACATGAGGGCTGCAGTTTGCCTGTGGCTCGGCTGGGTTTGTCTGAGTTTGGCTGGGTTTGGTTTAGTTTGAGTTGTTTCAGTTTGACTCGGGTCCATCTGTTTCTCATTCTTGGACCCAAGCCAAAGGAAGAGCCTCAATATGGGGTATATTGTTCTCAAGGTAGGGGCTTAAGGTTAAGGGTGCAAGCAGTGCTTCCTAAAGTCTCTTTTTAGAACTGGCACACTGTCTCTTCTGCCCACATTCCATTGGCCAAAGCCAGTCACATAGCGAAGCTGAAAGAAGAGTTGCGTATATTTTGCATATTCTACTTGGTGGCACTGCAGAATCACATGGTGAAGGGTATGGACAGATAATCTCTGGATAGGGAAAGAGTGAAAAATTGGAGCACTAATCTAATTTATCATACTTTGCAGTTTTCAGACCTTTTCAGAATTAAGCCTTAACCTTAAATCATAACTCTGACACTGGTAGACAACTCTTGACACATTTATTGGGAAGCAGCAATAATTCTTATTGGTCTGGAAAAGTGGGTGTAAGCTGTGTGTGACATAGAGGGTTATGTTGTAGAGATAAATTGTCTCCCATCCTAGATTATAGTGGGTAGGCAAAGTTTTGTGGCAGGATGGCACTCTCCATCCCTTTATGACCTTGGTTTCTCCCCATTCTTACACTGGTGTGAAGGGTTGTTTAAGCATAACAACCCATGAAGGTCATGCCATGCCATGTTCTCCATATTAGTGAGAGAGGACTTGGGTTATCTTATCCAATCTAAAGAATGTAAACATGCCCAACCTCACCTTACCAGGAAGAGTGGGACAGGAACTCTCTCTCTGGCCTTGGACAGAAGGACAGCCACAGACTGAACCAGGACTTTAAAGCTGAGAGGTTGCAAAGGAAAGAAAGAGACCAAGGAGCGGAGACTTCTGGATATCCATGTGACATGGACATAATAACAGAAAATAAATGTTTTGCATTGTCGTATGGATTCTGAATTTGTTACAATCAGCCAGGGATGGGATGGTTTCTTTGGTGCTGCATGCCCTTCAAGATATCATGCTTCAAAATGTCACAGTTATACTATCTAGATTCTTGACCTTGGGCTCCAGGGGTGAAAAAGGACGCAAAGGGGGGAGGGACCGAGGAGCTCTGTTTCCGAGTATGCAAGGTGGTGGAAGTTGGCAGGTCAGTCTGGACCAGTGGTTAGGAATGTCTGGAACACGCAGCCTCCTAGGAAGGGGCTGCTTGGCTTCCAGATTCTTAGCCTTTTGTTGCTGATCCATTCCAGACTCCTCCACACATTCCCACTGAGACTGGACGAAGTGAGGTTTAATGCAGCCTTTTGTGTCTTAGTGTTTTCTATTGCCTGGGTCACTGGGGACTCTTTACCATTGTTAGTTAAAAGCTTGATAACTGTGTGTTCTGTTACAATATAATTAAATATTTGATTAATTGCTTCAGCCTTATTCCATGGAGTATGCAGTTTTCCTGAATCAAAGAGTTTGTCTCAGCACGGTGTCAAAAAACATGAAGATTTAAAGCTCATCCAAGCATCAACTCAGAGCTAATGTAGGCGCCCTGACTCTTGAGGCTGCTGAATGGTAGGATTAAACAAACATTTTAAAAAGGGGTGGCGGGGGTAGGGGGGGTGGGGGGAGGGCTGCTGATGCTACTGAACAGGAGTGATAATAAAATATGTTAAATATAGAAGAATTCCAGGCTTACATTTTTATATCTGTAACATGTGCTCTGGCTTCTGTTTTTGGTCTTCCCTGTTAATAGAGGAAAATGAGGTTTAATCCAAGAGAGGTGAAGGTGTTGAATAAACCCAGATACAGAGAAAGTCTTTCCTCAGTCACCAAACACTTATTAATCACTTTTTGTGTACCAGGCACATAAAGGAGTAAGATCGCTCTCAAGGTGCTCATGTTCTGCTAGGGGATAGAGACCTTGGTAAAGCACATTCCAGTGTAGATAAATGCTAATAAATGCAAAAATAGGGAACACATGTTTGGTGTGGTGGGGCAAGACAAGAGTGGGGAAGGAAGGAGGTCAGAAAAAAAATATGAAAATAATTGAGTTTTTTAAGAGTCTCAAAAAAATCTGAATGAATGGGTTGAGAAGGAGAGGCATATGGATAACTTTAAATGCACATCATTGTCACTGCCTGTAGCATTAGGGCCGAGGGGAAGGCGCCACCTGAAGGTCAGAACACCTGGGTAGGAGTAACTGTTCTGCTGCCATTCCTGCTCTTTGTGATTTTCAGGGTCTGCACCTCTAAAACTATGGCAGGGATGGCTACCTGAATATCCCCAATCCATGCTTTCTTCCATAGTGTGGATTTGCTGCTGGGAAGCTGATGCCCAACCAAGGACTACCTTTCCCTCTTCCTTGGCTTTCTAGCCAAAGCCATGTGACTAGCCAGTGGATTATGAATGGAATTGATGTGTGTCACTTCTGAAAAGGGCCATCTGGTGTACTTTACCATGTTCTTCCCCTTTGCTGTGTTGGTGTTGATGATGGTGACATCACAAGGGCATCTCTGAAGGCTGCCTGGTTCGCGTTAGACTCAACATTCGCAAAAAATAAACTTTGATTGTTTTGAATCACTGAGCTTTTGGGGTTATGAATTGCAGCAATTAGCCTACCATGAATAGTACAAAAATGCAAACAATATCTACTCTACCTTCCACATGGTTATGGAGTCTCAAACATGATTAGATGTGAAAGGCATTGTAAATTTTTAAGTACTAGAAAAATATTAGTGTTTGTTATTGGAAAGAAAATAAAAATCTACCTATTGAAAATTAGGTAGTGAATTTTATAAGAAATGCAATTAACTCAGTTTAGAGCATGTTTTAAAAGATTACTATTGTAGTGTTACATGCAGTAGGACAACATATTTAAATCTCAACTGAAGGCTTTTTGGTTTGAGTGATACCCAAAGCTACAAAATAGCGATTTAATGAAATACTCTGAACATAAACTTGAGGTTCATCATTATGACATCTGATCAGTATTCTTTTGTTTTCTTTTTAACAAAATATGAATTGACTATCTCAATGGAGATACAACTTGAGTTGGCAGTAATTAAGAGCAGAAAAGGAATGGGTGGGAGGATTTATAGGGGAAAAAATGATCAACTGGTCAGAAGTATTTCAGGTGCAAGTGATAGAAATTTACCCTGAAGTAGCTGGAACCAAAGGGGGACATTATTGATAGAATAGAACTCTGTAAGAATGGCAGGAGCCTCAGTGAGAGACGAAAATGTCCTTAGGTTCTTTCTGCTGCCCTACTTCTGTTTTTCTCCGCATACTGCTACATATTCCTATTGGGCACTGCTTTTTCTCTTCACGGCTGCTAACATCTCCCTGGTTCCCTTCCTAAACTGTCAGCCACCGAGGCAGACACTACCGATAAACTGTTTTCTTCCGAGTCCTAACATTCCAGGGAAGGGATTTACTGGGTTTTTGTGCCCAGGGATTTGAGTTTTGTGCCCACGCCTCGAGGGCGTGAAGTCACTAACACAGTAGCTTTTGGGTTAGTCAAGTGCATAATGCAAGAATTTACTAGAAGGGAATCCTAGATGCAAATTTGGCAGCTAAGAGAATTTTTAATGCACAGTTGTTGATTAAAACAATTACTGTTAAGATATAACTCTAGACTGTAGGAAATGTACAAATGAGCAGACATATCTACTGTCTAATCCATTTATCGAATGTGGAGATAAGACTCTCTGGTTTTTAAAAAACTTCTATTTTTATTAGTGTTAGTGTGGAAAGAACCCAGATGTCCATCGACAGATGAATGGATAAAGAAGATATTAATATGGAATATTAATACTCCGTCATCAAAAAGAATGAAATCCTGCCACTTGCAACAACATGGATGGAACTAGAGGGTATTATGCTAAGCGAAATAAGTCAGTCAGAGGGCACCTGGGTGGCTCAGTCGTTAAGCGTCTGCCTTCGGCTCAGGTCATGATCCCAGGGTCCTGGGATGGAGCCCCACATCGGGCTCCCTGCTCTACGGGAAGCCTGCTTCTCCCTCTCCCATTCCCCCTGCTTGTATTCCCTCTCTCGCTGTATCTCTCTCTGTCAAATAAATAAATAAAATCTTTAAAAAAAAAAAAAAAGAAAGAAGTCAGTCAGAGAAAGGCAAATATATGATTTCACTCATATGTGGAATTTAAGAAACAAAACAGGTGAACATAGGGGAAAGGAAGGAAAAATAAAATAAGATGAAAATTGAGAGGGAGGCAAACCATAAGAGACACTCAACTCTAGAAAATAAACTGAGGGTTGCTGGAGGGGAGGAGGGTGGAAGGATGGGGTAACTAGGTGATGGGCATTAAGGAAGGCACTTGATGAATGAGCACTGGGTTTTTTTTTTTTAAGATTTTATTTATTTATTTGACAGACATAGTGAGAGAGGGAACACAAGTAGGGGGAGTGGGAGAGGGAAAAGCAGGCTCCCCACTGAGCAGGGAGCCCGATGCGGGGCTCGATCCCAGAACCCTGGGATCATGACCTGAGCTGAAGGCAGACGCTTAACGACTGAGCCACCCAGGCGCCCCAGTACTGGGTGTTATATGCAACTGATGAATCACTAAATTCTACCCCTGAAACCAATAAAAAAACCCCTTATTTTTAATGTGACTGGAGTCATGAAAGGCAGATTTTTATTGGCCTTTCCTTAACATACATGATTTCTCTTACGATTGAAAAGTCTTGAGTCTTGGACAGTATACGAACTTGTGCCTTGTATGTTTTGGGAAACTCACCAGCTTTAAGATTCTAAAAAAGTTTCCCAGTTTAGAAACCTCATATTATTAATTTCAGGCACACTTTGTAAAAATCTGTATTTGAGGTTTCTGTTTTTTTTCTTTTTTTATCTCCACTACTGAGATCACAAAAAGGGAACCCATGTCATGGTGACAGAAACTTACCATAAAAGATATTAATGTTTGACTTTGATCATCTGCACCAGGATGTTGATGTAGATTTAACTGAATTTTCCTAGAGGGACACGGAAGTTCACACCTGCTTGGTCAGAATTTGTGTACATTTGCCTGTGTTCCGAGACATCTGTTTAAGGAATCTTTAGTTTTGTCCTTTGTTGTCTCACTCTCATTCATCATTACTCCCATCAGAGTGCAAGGCCACCTAGACCTGGGGTGAGGTGGAGAAGGATTGTATTTAAGAAGGGAAAGACTCCAAGGGAATTGCTTTCAAGGAACACTGAAGAGAGCATCTCAGGTGATGCCCGTGGGTAGCTATGGAGTCAATCTGTTTAGAGTGTAAACACAGACGATGCTTTGAAACTCTTCTCAAGGATTCTTTCCATGAATTGGCAATGATATTGAATTGCAGGCTGATCTCTTAATCATTCCAAATCGGAGCACTACTTTTTTTTCCCACCAAACTTACTGATGGAAAGGAAATGTAGGATGTAAGACAGGGACCTATTGGACTCCTCTTCCCTCTCTGCACACCCAACCTTCACACTTTAAGGCTTCCCCCATATGTAAATGGATGTGATCTGAGAGTCATCAAAGAGCCTTCCTGTTCTCAATATGTCCTCTGCTGGCTGCACCCAAAACCTTCGCTATTGAACTCACTCAAGTTCAATATCACTGTCCAGTTAAGAGTCTTCAGTTCAGCCTTGGAGTTCAGAGGGGTTGAGTAAATCTGGAGGAGCACATAAATTGAGTCCAATACAGCATATTTAAAATTTGTGCTGTCCTACAAAAGGTAATGTATGTCCTATAAAAATCTTCTAGAGAAATGGAATAATACTATGCTTACCTGTTTGTATTTTTTATTATAAAATATTAGAATTGAGAGTATATTTTACTACTTTAATAACTCATTGTTGAATATTTTTACTCATATAAATTATGTTGTAATAAACTTCTTTTTTTTTTTTTAAGATTTTATTTATTTATTTGACAGAGAGAGAGACACGGAGAGAGAGGGAACACAAGCAGGGGGAGAGGGAGAGGGAGAAGCAGGGTTCCCGCTGAGCAGGGAGCCCGATGCGGGGCTCTATCCCAGGACCCTGGGATCATGACCTGAGCCGAAGGCAGACACCCAACGACTGAGCCACCCAGGTGTCCCCTGTAATAAACTTCTTTATAGCTAAATCTTCGTTAACCTTTGTGATAATTGACTAATGATTCTTTCTTAGAAGTGTAACTACTGGGCCAAAGGACAGGTCCTAATTTTTTTTTATACATGCTGCCCAGTTACCCCCCAGAAAGATTGTACAAGTGTACACTCCTAAATTGCCCTCCAGAAGGGCAAGGAGCCTAATTATCAGCATATTTTTTGAAAAACTCAATATTAAACTTTTAAAAATATATTGACCATTTTATAGCTGGAAGTTTCTGTGACATTTTTGTTTAATTTGTATTTTTATTACTAATGAATATATGTTCATGTTTATTAAACATTTATTTTTATTTATTTGTGAATTGTGTATATATCCTTTGCTCATTTTAATCTCAGGTGATTGCATTTTTTTCTTACTGATTTGTAAAGACTATATATCTATTAAGGATAATAGCTTTCTATATTATATACTGGAAAATATTGTATTTTTCCTCAGTTTGAAAATACCTTTTACATTTTTATAGCATTCATTTTTACATAAAAATTTATAAATTTATACTTTTTATATGGTCAGATCTATTCCTCTTTTCTGTCTTTCTTGGTGTTATGCTAAAAAAGTTTTTTTTTTTTTTTTTTTTTTTTAAGTCGGCTCCATGCCCAGCATTGGAGCCCAATACCAGAACTCATGACCCTGAGATCAAGACCTGAGCTGAGGTCAAGAGCCAGACGCATAACCGACTGAGCCACCAAGGTGCCCCATGCTAAAAAGGATTTTTAAGCTGCCAAATTTATGTATGTATGTGTATATATATTTTTTCCGAGTGCATTTATAGTTACAATTTATTATAAATTTTAGAGATATTTTATTTTCTTCTGCCTTTCATTGTTATTGTTGAGAAATTAGCTGTAAATCATATTAGAATTTCTTGGAAGGGAATATACATTTTCTCTGGCTTCTTTGAAGATTTTCTTGTTGTCCTTAGGTTCTAGTAATTTTACTATGATATGTTCAGAGGTTGTATTATTACCTGTTTTTGTATTTATTCTTCTTGTGAATCTTTGTCTTAATATTTTTGATGGTGGGAACAACTGATAAGGCAACCACAGCCTGATTCTCTTGCAGTCAAGCTTTTACTTTGTGCAGTAATGTGGGATAATCCTTTTGGGCCTATCCTGGGGCTAGATGAGACCATAGGACTTTAAAAAAAAATTTTTTTTATTGTTATGTTAATCACCATACATTACATCATTAGTTTTTGATGTAGTGTTCCTGGATTCATTGTTTGTGCATAACACCCAGTGCTCCATGCAGAACGTGCCCTCTTTAATACCCATCACCAGGCTAACCCATCCTCCTACCCCCTCCCCTCTAGAACCCTCAGTTTGTTTTTCAGAGTCCATTGTCTCTCATGGTTCGTCTCCCCCTCCGATTTCCCCCGCTTCATTCTTTCCCTCCTGCTATCTTCTTCTTCTTCTTTTTTTTTTTTTCCTTAACATATATTGCATTATTTGTTTCAGAGGTACAGATCTGTGATTCAACAGTCTTGCACAATTCACAGCACTCACCATAGCACATACCCTCCTCAGTGTCTATCACCCAGCCACCCCATCCCTCCCACCCCCACCACTCCAGCAACTCTCAGTTTGTTTCCTGAGATTAAGAATTCCTCATATCAGTGAGGTCATATGATACATGTCTTTCTCTGATTGACTTATTTCACTCAGCATAACACCCTCCAGTTCCGTCCACATCGTTGCAAATGGCAAGATCTCATTCCTTTTGATGGCTGCATAATATTCCATTGTATATATATATACACCACATCTTCTTTATCCATTCATCTGTCGATGGACATCTTGGCTCTTTCCATAGTTTGGCTATTGTGGACATTGCTGCTATAAACATCGGGGTGCATGTACACCTTTGGATCCCTACATTTGTATCTCTGGGGTAAATACCCAGTAGTGCAATTGCTGGATCATATGGTAGCTCTATTTTCAACTTTTTGAGGAACCTCCATACTGTTTTCCAGAGTGGTTGCACCAGCTTGCATTCCCACAAACAGTGTGGGAGGGTTTCCCTTTCTCCGCATCCCTGCCAACATCTGTTGTTTCCTGACTTGTTAATATTAGCCATTCTGACTGGTGTGAGGTGGTATCTCATTGAGGTTTTGATTTGGATTTCCCTGATGCCGGCGATGTTGAACACTTTTTCACGTGTCTGTTGGCCATTTGGATGTCTTCTTTGGAAAAATGTCTGTTCATGTCTTCTGCCCATTTCTTGATTGGATTCTTTGTTCCTTGGGTGTTGAGTTTGATAAGTTCTTTATAGATTTTGGATACTAGCCCTTTATCTGATATGTCATTTGCAAATATCTTCTCCCATTCTGTCGGTTGTCTTGGTTTTGTTGACTGTTTCTTTTGCTGTGCAAAAGCTTTTTATCTTGATGAGAGACTATAGGACTTTCGAGAATGAGAGTGAATGAGCTGGTTTGTGATTCTGTTTCTCTGAATGTGAGTACTGAACTCATGGAGGTAATGTCCTGTGTTTATGCTGGGAATAGGAACAATATGAGACAGAGAAAGGATGAAAGTGTCTGTTCTGTAGATAGGAGCCTGTTTCACCTAGGATACTTGGGTTACCATACTAAGCCTAGTAAAAGGGAATTTATTGGCTCCCATAACTTAAAATTCAATTGCAGGTTTAGTTTCAGTTTTGGCCCAATACAGGAACCCAGAGTATGTAATCAGGGGTTGGATTCTCATTCAGTTTGTCAGCTTATCTTCTCTATTGGATTTATTCTCTGACAGGTTTTTTCTTTTTTTTTTTTTTTTTAAGATTTTATTTATTTATTTATTTATTTGAGAGAGTGAGAATGAGAGAGAGAGAGAGCACATGAGGGGGGAAGGGTCAGAGGGAGAAGCAGACTCCCTGCTGAGCAGGGAGCCCGACGTGGGACTCAATCCCAGGACTCCAGGATCATGACCTGAGCTGAAGGCAGTCGCTTAACCAACTGAGCCACCCAGGCGCCCGGTTTTTTCTTTTGTTGGAAATATTGGCTCTACCAACTCTAACCTATATTTTTTTCAGACTCAAGTCTCATGAGAAAGAGCACTTTCCTTAGTTTCAGAGATGTAGAAAAATTGTGTCTTCTTTGCTCAGATTTGGTCCTTGAATACTTATGGCCAGAGAAAGGAAACTGTAAGTGTCTAGACCAGCATCTGATGGCCACTCCATCCTAGGTCTGGGGAGTGCCATTAAGTCAAGTCAAAGTGTCTTAGTTAATAGTGGGGGTTGGGTTATTATTCACCAGATGAAAATTGGGGTTCTGTATTGATTTTAAATCTTCATTGTCTTATGCCTGAGAATATTCTGTTTAAGTTTTCTTAAATGGCAATTTTGAAGTGTCATATGCTCTTGAAATGCCTGTGTACACTCTTGCCCTGCATCAGTGTTTGCAGTTCCTTATTCAAATAACCTGCAGTCATCTTACAGTTAGAGGCAGCAGTGGTTCTGAATTGTGGATGCACATTAGAAATACACAGAGAGCATTTAAGACAATATTCCTGGCTTTTCCTCCAGAGATTCTGATGTGGTTCATCTGAAGCAAGACTTAGGCACTGATGATTCTAATATAGAACTAGCATGAGAATCATAGGTTAGAAAATTCTGGAGCAAATCAACTATAGATTTTCTTAGGAGGCAAATTTTAGATTCTCATGTGTTTGAGAGTTAGTTTCCTTTAGCCACAGAGTGTTGACATTTTTATTTATTTATCTGAGAGAGAGAGAGCATGAGCAGGGGTGGGGGAGCAGAGGGTGAGGGAGAAGCAGACTCCCTGTTAAGCAGGGAGCCCAACGACGAGGCAGGGCTCCATCCCAGGACTCTGGGATCATGACCTGAGCAGAAGGCAGATGCTTAGCTGACTGAGCCACCTAGACGCCCCAAGTGTTGACATTTTTTATTTCAACGTTATTTGATTTTTCATTAAAACTCATTGCAGAGGGAGTGATAGGAGTGACAGTAGGAAGGGCAGGGGAGTGGATATGGCTACAAGTGAGGTGCTTTACCTTAAAGATCTTTGTGAAGCCACAAAAAAAAAATAGCCTACCTTGAAATCTAGTTGGATTTCCAGAGCACTTGTTGACCGGTGTCTAAGCAGAGGGCATCTGGGGGACATTTTCCTTTGACACTCAGCTGCCTGCTGTTAACTGTTTCTATCCAGCTGGGGGCATTCAAAAGGTAACAGCACCGGTGTGTTATCCAGCCACCCTATGCTATGGACTTCAGTTTTAACTGGTTTCTTTCAAGACCTATTCTCAGTTCCCTATAAGTGACTGAGAGAAGACGTGTTCTCCATTGAGCATTTCAAGTAAACAGACTGACTCAGGAAAATGGTGACCCACCCAGCATCTGGCTAGTGTCTATTTTGCTACATTAGGCATTTGGACATAGGCAGAGTGGGTTCTAAAAGTATCCAAAGGTTTGGACATTGTTTTCAAGTGATAATAGATGAAAATCTTGAATTTTAAACATCAAATTTTATATTATTTTTTTCCCTCTGCCTTAAATTCATAGCAGTAACATAACAATGGTGAGTCTTTCCATGGCTGGCCCCAATAAATTTTTTTTCTACTTAATTTTTATTTATGTATTAATTTTTGCCAGAGAGTAAAGAGCAGTCTCCCTTCAACCTGTCCACCTTAGTATCTGGGGATGGAGACAGAGAGGGACTGACTGGAGTTGTTCTTCAGTTCTCTCATCCTTCAACCAGTTTCTCTATTTTCAGCCCTGTTTCTCATTCCTCCCCACAGTCTTACTTCTATCCCAGAGCCTTTCTAGTTCTGTACTGCATTTTCAGTGGTTTGCATTATGCCTTCCCATGGTCGATGCTGGACTGTGGGTTATTCCACTGTTTCATCCATCATTGTGCTTCTGTCTGCTTTATAATTCCAGAAATATGAGGAACTTCTCTTCTCCCATTCTGTGTGTTCATATGGCTGTATTCCTTTGTACCGATATACTCTTTTTGGGTGGGATTTTGCATGGAGAGGGATGTGAATCTGAAACTGCTTCTGCTTTTATTTTATTATTATGCAGTATCATGTGCCATCTGATTGTTCATCTTACCATTCAGTGAAACATACCATAATGATTGATTTGGGAAGTAAATTTACTCAAATCTGTTAGGTTTATACGTAGGGATATGGAGAGGGGAGAAAAGTAAAATGAGTCTTACTGTTGCTTCTATTCCTGCAGTCTCCTGTGAGACTTCAGAAAATAATTTTTTTTTAAAAGATTTTATTTATTTATTTGACAGAGAGAGACACAGCGAGAGAGGGAACACAAGCAGGGGGAGTGGGAAAGGGAGAAGCAGGCTTCCTGCCGAGCAGGGAGCCCGATGCGGGGCTCGATCCCAGGACCCTGGGATCATGACCTGAGCTGAAGGCAGATGCTTAACGACTGAGCCACCCAGGCGCCCCCTTCAGAAAATAATTTAAAAACCAAATAGGTGAAAGGTTTTACAGTGTATTTTATAACATTTTATTAGAATGATAAATGACTATAGAATTAAAAGAATGAAGCTTTTGGCAGACTATAGGACGTTCACCCAAGAATAAATTACTTTGGAACATTTGTTACTTTCTTAATATTTTGTTACCAGTTTTTGCCTAAGGCATGATGTCAAGCAGTTCCAAAAGTATGAAATATTACCCACAGCTCATACCGTTTTATCTTTTTTTTTTTGTTTAATTAAATACGTCTCTCATCTCTTTATCAAGAGGACTAAAACTCGACCACGATGTATTTAGTCCATTCTAGCTTATTTTCCTGGTACTTTTAAAAAGGCAACTCTGTGCCATATGCTATGCACCAGAATGGCTGTAAATAATCATAAAATTAAATACCAGAATTTACCACTACATGTGGTTTCTCATTAAGGTTTGATGTGGCTTCTCTAAACTGAAAATGGTTGAAGGGTTGATTTCTTGTATTATCAAGCTGTTTTCTGAGCTTTCTTGCTGGCCCACCTACCTGGATATATAATTAACTCCAGCTCTCAAAGGCTTTTGGTAGATTTAGGCTATATCTTTGGGAAAAGAAGAGGTTATTCTCTGAAACACATATGTGCTATAGGAATAGCAACTCCAAAGTATCTTGTGGTTGTTCCCTAATATGATGGTGACCATATGTTCTAGATAGTCTCTAGCAGTCCTGTGTCATGTACTCTGATTCAGGGTTTGGAAAATATAGCTGATACCATATGTAACACTTACTAAGTAGGGAGAATAGATCAGGCTGCTATGGCTAATGAGCTAAATGGTATTTTAGGATGCATCCCAAAGTAACCCAGACTATATCAGTCATTATTTTAGGATCATGCCTTTAATTCTCTTCTTTAAATATTATTGTATTGGAGAGAATTAGAAATTTCTATATAGTAAAGACCATGGCCCTATGGTAACAAATCCATTTAGAGGAGAGATTATATATATTAAAATTAATATGGATTAGACTCTACCTACTCTTTAGATCTCTTGCTTTGACAGTCTTCTTTAGATATTGCTGCTCTAGAGAATTAGGAATTTCCATTTGGAGGATAATGGTCCCATGTTTACAAATCCATTTAAAGATTTTTTTTTTTAAATTTATTTATTTGAGACAGAGAGAATGAGAGAGAGAGCACATGAGAGGGGGGAGGGTCAGAGGGAGAAGCAGGTCCCTTGCTGAGCAAGGAGCCCGATACGGGACTCGATCCAGGGACTCCAGGATCATGACCTGAGCCGAAGGCAGTCACCCAACCAACTGAGCCACCCAGGCGCCCCTACAAATCCATTTAGAGAAGAGATGATGGGAATTAAAATTAAGCCTTTCTGTGTGTGTTTTGTTTTTCCATCATGGTAACTAGTAAAGCTCAGTTCCACTGAGCGGTGTCTTGAGATTTCCATATCTTCCAGTGCATTCAGCTTCAATTCCATCACCCACAATAACAGGGATAGTTATTTCAGTAACAAATATTTTGAATGCCATTCGTGGTGCAAAACACTATGTTGGCGGCCAGGCCACCCCAAATAAACGTTTTGGCTTTTGCTCAGATCGAACTCTAGTGGTTTGAGAAGAATACGATGGGTGGATAAGTACTAGATGTCAGACAGAGGTGGGCTTGTCACTTGTTAGCTATGTGACTTGAGCAAGTTAAATAACCTCATGCGAGCCTCAGTTTTCTCATTCATAAACGGGGGGAAATAATGCCCATGCTACAGGCAGTTGTACAGGTTAAATGAGGCGATGGTAGTGAAGTGCTCAGTACTGTTTTCCCAGTAGAACGGTAATTCAACAAGTATGGGCAAAAGAACCATTATCATTTTAATAATGTAGTTGCTGTTAAAACTGATCAGTGATATTTGTCCATATCAGGCCATGCTTCCATTCAGCAGAAGGGATGGGAAGTATTTACCTTGGTTTATATCAGGATTATATCAGGGGAAGTGGAGTTGAGCTGTGGCAAGAATAACACAAAATTTCATCTCTGCTCCCTAACGGTTGACCGCACTAATTTCTAGGAACTCTATTTCTGTGCATTTCTCCCAGTCGTTCTGCTCTCCCTATACCTAGAAGTTCCCACTCCTTTCAAGTCTATGCAGCTTCCTAGAGCACTAAGGAATTGTTCTGTTTGATGGAGGAGCAGGTCTTACCCCAGCATCAAACATAAATTCAGGGACCAGAAAGACAGAAAAGAATTTTTTTCTTGATTTTTTCCATTTATTTATATAAACAGCATTACAATGTAATCAATGTTTATCACACTCAAAGAATTGGCTTAATTAATACAACTAACATTAAAGGAAATAATGACAACTAACCTTAAGTGAAATAATGAAATAATTACCATACTGGAGCATCTTGGTTGCTCTGAGTATGGGCTGTCTATGAAATGTACCACCTTAATGAAAAACTTAGGAGAACATCCACATAAGAAAGAAAGCTGAAATGCCAGGTGCATTAAGGGCCATCCCATCTTCCTCAGAAAACATTTATTCCTACTTAGGCAGAATCTGTGAGCAGAGTGATGATCAGAAGAAAGGATGACTGTAGACTCATTCTCTTGGTTTATTTCTTCTGAGAGATTCATGGTCTTTGTTGGGAAAGACCTTACAGACCACCATGTTCAATGCTTTTACATATTTTTTTTTTTTAAAGATTTTTATTTATTTATTTGACAGAGAGAGACACAGTGAGAGAGGGAACACAAGCAGGGGGAGTGGGAGAGACAGAAGCAGGCTCCCCGCGGAGCAAGGAGCCCGATGTGGGGCTCGATCCCAGGACCCTGGGATCATGACCTGAGCCAAAGGCAGACGCTTAATGACTGAGCCACCCAGGCGCCCCCATATTTTTGTTTTAAAATTACAGCAGCCTTTGTTAATGTGAAATTCTCCATGGGGCCCGCGGGTATGAAACCAAGAATGACTGATCTGTGTGGGAGTGACCACGGAGACCTGCAGCCCGCCATCTTGGTTTCCCATCTCCCTACTCCATTACTGCCTTCGCTTTCACCATGTGTTCATTAGGGATTTCCTGAGGTTGTAAACACCATAAACTATAATGAGCATATTGAACCCTTTCTTTATCTATATGAAGCAACTGAGACCTAGAAAAAGAAAGTTATATATTTAAAATCATGAGCTAATAAATGTCAAAGTAGGTCATAGAGCCTAGGTCTCCTAATATCCAGGCCACTGTCTCCCCTTACATATGCTGCCTCCTCATGAAGCTTAGGTCTCTTTCCTCCAGGAGGCTCAGTAGAGAGAAAACAGCTGACACAATCTCCTATAAAGGATACTACTATTACTGTTCCTACTACTACTACTACTACTACTATTACAATTTTTACAAAATGGAAAAGGGAAAACAAACACACCAATGATTAGAATCTTAATATAATCCATATGTATAACTGGATCCTATGAGCCTCTGTCTTCACAAACATTTTTTAGACTGACCAAATTCTGATTGTATTTGAGGGGATACCATATACATATATACATATGTATACATACATATACATATACATATATACATATATATATAGGAGAGAAACTTCTTAATCAAAATGGATTAGCAGCATATATTCCTTTCAATAGACTATTGACTTTGAGTACCTCATTATAAAGGAATCATTCCATGATTTCCTCTGAAATTGATTATGTGATCCACAGAAGAGGATGGCAGAGAAGAAATGAAAGCATTGCTCCAGACACTTATGCCGAATGCCAAATGTTATAATTGAAGAAAGAAAAGACAACAGTGCCCAATACTGCCTCTCACCTTTGCTTGTGCTTCCACCAGTATAAAGTCATGCCATGTATTGCAGGGTCATTTAACAGACTCTGTTGACTGACTTTTACGTGCATTTGTCAGCATATTTGTGGTCTACTGCATAACAAATTACCAAAAATTTAGTGGCTTATCATGACACGTTTATTATCTCATTGTTTCCATGGGTTAAGAGTCTGGATAGAATTAGATATGTCCTCTGCTCAGGCTGTTACCAGGCTGGAATCAAGGTGTTGGCTGAGACTTGTGCCCTTGCAAGCTCAATGGTTGTTGGCAGATTTATTTCTGCGTGGTGGTATGAGTGAGGTCCCTGTCTTCCCGCTAGCTATTGGCTGGGACAGCTCTCAGCTCCTAGAGGCCCCTCTCCTCGCCCAGCATGGCAGTTTGCTTTCTTCCAGGCCAGCAGGAGAGTGTCCCTCATAGGATTTTTCTGCCCATACTTAAGGGGAAGGAAAGGGTTAGTCAGGGCTTGTACCCAAGAGCTGGAATCGTGGGGGCCAGCCTACCACGTTCCAATTTTCTCATTATTGCCAGAGTAAAATGAACATTAGGCAAAATTATTAATTAGAGCAAGTTTGTTTTTAGCATGTTCATTACCCTTAGGAGTATCTTGTTAACCCAAAGGAATAGATTGCCAAAAGGATTCTTTTTTTTTTTTTTTGGTGGGGAAAGGTTTGTAGTGAAGAAGAGGGAAAAGAGAAAAGGCCCTTCTCTGTGAAAGACCTACTTAGAATACTAAGTTTATCCCTCAGTGTGTTTCTCAAAAACGGGGAACTCAATACTCTGGTAGCAACCAGTGTGTTAGTGTTGAAACTGTTCTCCTAGCAGTTATAATTGTTATTGTCATTAGCATTTTTGAAAACAAACAAATAGAAAAAATCCTTCAGAGTCAAGTTCCAGGGTTTTACCATATCTATTAACACAATTCAGATCTAGTTGCCAACTTACAGGGATAAAACCCAAAAGACTCAATAATAACTTTATGACTAAACATTCTGAGTTAAAAAAAAAAAGGCAGGAGGGAACTATTTTGGCAAGAGTGAATCATCAGTTGAGTGAAGAATAATTCATTGTGTTAAAAGATAAACCAAGGCTTATTTAAAATTTTAAGTTTATTTGGGCAAAAATTGATTTGTGTGTGGCAGCATCTAATCTAGTAATAAAAAGGAGCTCTGAGGAGCTGTACAGAATGACTTTTATAGGCAGAAGGGAGCAGCAACAAAGAAGTTGCACTAGGTTAAAAATCAGGTTGATTATTACAAGGTAACTTTCCTTTAGGGGGTGATAGGAGTCTGTCAGGCAGACTACCTAACTAGGGCTGATCAGGTGATTCCTGGTTGACTGGTTTGAGATTCCATTTCTGGGAAAGCTGGAACATAAGTAAGTCTTGGTTTGGTGACATGCAGCTTAGCACAAGTGACTCCATTTTGGGCCTATTGTTTTGTTTTTAACAATGATCAAAACAGTTTCAGCTCTGTCTTATAAAAAGAAGTCATATGATTTCTGGCAGCTTTCTCTTTGATTTGGCTCATAAAGAATTACTTCCTACTCACTTCTAATTTCCCTTAGAGTTCCAGGTTGAATCCTTTATAAACTCTTTAAAGTTTACTTTACATTAAAAATGCCTCAGTGGAACTCCTCAATCTGGCTCCACTTCAGTGGAAAACATGCATGAGTTTCTGTGGATTGAGGTAAGGCTCAGATAGGTTACAGATTCTGCAACTGTGGTTTTGGCTCTGATTTCAGACTGGAGTGCCAGCATTTGGTTGAGTTGTTGTACCAAATGCTTCTGGGTTCAAGGTCCCTGAAATGGGTCTAGTATTTCAGTGGGATGCAGGCTCCTGGACGCCAGGACTGTGTGGGCTCTCACCATACCTTAGTACTCAGTACTTCTAGTACATAGTGTATCAGCTCAGTTGCTGAATGTGGTCCCATATTCCAGTACTTTCAGCACCCAAAGTCCCCCAGATGGGTGAAAAAATGGAAAACCTGGGTATGAATGAGAATTATGCCTCTATGTTAATATGATTTTCTTTCTTCTATATATTCTTCCTTACTTTCTTCTCTCTCTTTCCTTTGGAAAAAAAAAAAAAGAACCTAGACAAAAAAGAAAGGAAAGGACTTGCTCAGTGTCAAGAATTCAGGGTTGGACAGAGCCACAGATAGAATTTGTGGTCTCCAAGTCCCTAGACATTTGCTGATACATGGGAATGACAACAGCTGTGCTTCAGCTTCTCAGGAGATTCAAAGGCTGGTTACATCATTAGGGATTCAGATTTTCTAAACAAGACCCTCTGGCTTAAGGTTCTTGAAATCAAGGGGGTTATGACATCTTTCCCAAGATGTTTTCCCTCCCTCCTTTTTCCCTTTCTCCCTCCCTCCCTCTCTTCTTTATTGATGGCAAACATTTTATAACTGTGATCATAACTTAGGTGATGAGTGATTCTGATAAGGAATCTCACTCACTCTTAAAATGATCCAGCTATGCTCAGTTGTGTTAACAATTATGCCCCATGATTAAGTTGTTTCAAAGACTGGCGTTGTTTTCCACAGATAAAATACCTATTTACAATCCATAAAATGTCTGGAGTGAATTAGTTCTAATTGTATTGATGTGTGGTACTAGTGAACGAGCTTTTAAACTGGCCAACACATGGTCACCCAGGACAGTTATCCTTCAGGTGAGCAAGACGTTAAGTGACTGATGTCAGAGGGACATATGTTTTCCAATTTGTCTTGGGCCCCACAAAGGCAGTGAGGGCATTTTCTGCAGCTACTCTTATATATTAAATAATTCTCCTTTTCCTCTGCCCTTTGAATAAAGTGACCCTTATTCAGAGGAAGCAGTATGAAAGGATTCTCACTGTTGGCCAAGTGTGAATTTGAGAAAAGAAGGACATGGCTCATTTTTCATTGCCATTTAAAAACTTACAGCCAACTCAGTGTAATGCTTATATCTCAAAAAGCTTTGCCACCAAAAAGATTATTTTTTTTTCTTCTAAAGTAGACAAATTAGGCCCTTAAATTCAGACAAACCTTTTTTCTATACCACTCAGAGCCTTCTGAAGAGCTTTATGATGTCAGTAGTGTTGGGAAATTTAACTGAGCTAAGTGCTTAATACTCAAGTTGAGTTTTGAATTCCCATTGAAGTCATGCTTTTTACAAAGTTCACATAGTAATTTCAGATCTGTGACATTACCAAAGAGTCATGGGATCATAGAAGAGAATAGATAAATCAATAAGACCCTCATGCCCAAGATATTCTATTTTCTCCCAGTTGATAGTTTTATTCTAAAAATACAAAATAAAGCAAAAACCCAAGCCTATATTCCCCAAAGCATTATTTTCTGCTAAAACATTGCTTCTTAAGTTTAAAAATGTCCTGTCCTACTACCTATTAAACCCTACCATTCATATTAATATAGATTATTTTTTTCAAATGATGCATATTCTCTATTTTAGTGAACCCCTGGAAAATAACTCTGGATAGGAAGTTAGACTAAGGGGTGAAATAGCCAACAAGTGGCTAAGCCTAGGACATGTGTCAAGTCTCATAATTCTCATACTCATATCCCAAAATCCTGGCTCAGATGTAAGAATCATGTGACAGAACCATGGACCTCTACTCCCTCAGAGCCATCACTCACTCTTCCTAAGGCTTTCTACTCAAGACTATGATCTTCTCAGATGAGAGTGTTCCTCAGCCAAATGTGTATGCCTTATTAGCTGGAGCCTTCACGTAAACACATAATCCTGAAGCAAGAGAATTTACTTAATTATAATGAAGTCATTTGGAATAAGAGCAATGGAGAGGCACAACAACAGACAAAACATTTTGTACTGCTTTCCCACTGTGCATTGTCATTCTGTGCCTGAAAAAGACCGTTATGCTTATACAGAAAGATGTTCCCGAGTTAGTGTCAAGAGGACCTGTTTTTCGATGTCTTCTACACATTCCGATTCAGGTTGTCTTTATACAAAAAGCATTTACTCAAGAGCCCACTATGAGCCTGGCCCCATGATGAGTACTTGATGGACAGTCCTTACTTCCAGAAACACATCTAGTAGAGCAACAGCTATTCTACGCAGTTTGATGTAATGTGATATCGTGAGTGCCCTTTAGGAGATACAGGTGCAGATAATACCACATGCTGAAGGAGCTGAATGAGTCAAGATTGGGTTCACATGCAAATGAAAGAAAATGTAAGTTTATTTCTTTCTCCCATTAACAGTTTTTAGCAGTGGGCACTCCATGCCGCATGGGGACTTTATAATCACCAGGAACGAGCTAGTCGTTCTTGCCATTATGAACACTTGACCTCTATCTACCTCATGGTCTAAAAATGGCTGCTCAAGTAGCAGCCATTGAATCCATATTCCAGTGATCAGAAAGAGGGCAGGAGTAAAGAATGGCATGCCCTGCTCTATATGAGGACATGTCCTAGAAATAGGACACAATACTTCTGCTTGCATCCTGTTCGTCAGACTGTGGTCACATGGCTAGCCACACCCTAGCTGTAAGGAGAGACTGACATAGTCCTTATTCTGGAAAGCCCTGTGCAGGCTGCAACCCAGAAGTTCACTAACCATGTAGAAAGAGAGGATAGTTATTGGAGGAAAATGGCTGTTTTCTGCCTCAGGCATTCAGATGAGGGAGAGAGAATTTTATCTGGAAAGGAAAAGCAGGTCTGGAAAGCTTCCTGGAGGGCTTCCTGGAGGAGGTAACATTTAAACTAGGTCTCTGAGCGTAGGAATATGACAAATATAGAATCAGGGGAGGCATTATATAAGCAGAGGGAGCAGTATGAGAGTTTGCTTTCGGGAAGCAGCCAGCCTGAGGAAGGAATGTAGTAAGTCACCATAGATCAGGAATGGCTTTTCCTCTGTACAGTGCTGACTGGGGATCTAAAGGAAACGCACAATATTCTCAGTGTCTGAACTCCTTTGTCTGATCACATATATCTAGCTGCTAAAGACGGAATTATCACATCATGCCTGCAGAAGTGAAAAATAATTTTAAAAATATATCTATTGGAATTATTGCCCATGTGCATGAAAAGGGTAATCACTTATTAAATTAGGAAAGATATTTAGAACGTTGCTGAAATCTGGATTCTGATTCTGATGTGTAGCAAGTGTGTAATGATCATCTCTAAGACCATTCACGCACACACTCATTTACTAAGAGGCATCATAATAGCATAACATCTTGCTTAAAACAAAGAGACAGGCCTGAAATAGGAAAGCAGACAACTCGGGATGGGCAGTATAGCATAGACAGAGTAATAGTTATGAGAGGAGCTACCTCGTGGGCGTCTGCCGTGTACGTGCTGGGCGACCCTCTAAGCACGTGGCACATAATCAATGACTCTTCGCCACACTGTGTGAATTAGGTTTCTGTGACTGTCTCCATTTCTAGAGACAGTGAAACTGAAGCTCAGAAAGGCTAAGCAACTTGCTCCAGTCCAATCGCTAATATACAAGGAAGCGCAGACATAAACCCACGCAGTCTGGCTCTTTAACCACCCTGCCGGGGGGTAAAAGGGCATTGGGTGTGGGATGGACCCCAGCTCCAGGACTCACTGGTGGTGAGACTCTAGAGAACATTATTTCATCCGTCTGTGTCTTCGTTTCTCACAATTTCTGTGATAGAACGAGAAGCTGTGTATCAAAGATTTAGCCTGGAGCCTGGCGCAAGGTAAGTGCCCAGTAGTTAAAAGGTTGAACAAGACTGAGTCACTAACTGTAAACACTAGCCCTCATTTAGTCCTTAGCGGTACAGACCAAAAGTGGGACCAACAGCTATTTCTGACATGGCGTTAAATTCTCTTTCAAAAGAGTGAAGTTTCTCCTTTTTTCACCTGTTTATCCCAATCCCCTGAGGTCTGTCTCTCAGCTAGTTCTTGAGTTTGAGCTGCTTTTTATAGCCATCTGCTACAGTGCTGTGTAACAACAAACAATATCCTCCTAAAAATGTTTACAAATGCTTCCTACATTAGTGCTGTATATTTTTTCATTAAGCAGTGACATCGCCATTGAAAAATTATTTTAATCATTGCAAAGTGAATTACGCAAGGAAAAAGCATAAAGAGGTAGCACTTAAAAGGCTGAATGTACATTAATTGCTTTAGCTAATGAAAGAAACATGACTTAGCCAATGTACACAACATGAATCCTAAGATGCACGGACAATTGACTACGGTAATAAAACAAGTATTAGTGTGTTACATCTGAAATCCTCATTACGCTTCATGCAGCAAAACCTACTGAGTACCTGCTGTTCAGTTGTACTCCCCCCTCTTGACACCACAAGCTAATTATAGCATTGGGCACAGGGTAAAAGCATGTGACCTATGTTTCTACAGTCTGGGGACCTTTTCAAAAACAATGCAAAGTTATGTATGGTGATTCTTCTTTTTCTTTTTTAAACTCATGGAAGTAGGTGTTGGTCAAAATGATTTTGGAATATCTTAGTGTTCCACAGGCAATTTTAATTAACGTATGAATTATTTAAATACGCACACAGTTAAATTTCATTTCCATTGGGATCTTGCTTTATCTCCCTTGACTCTCTAAACTAGTAAATTATTAACTCAGAATAATTTAAGTCACAGTGTTCAAGATGTTGTCCATTGATTTTTTGGGGGAGTGTCTGGTTTTTTTTTTTTTTTTCCATTTCATGAACCTTAAAGTAAAGATCATGGTAAAAGCATGACATTTAAGAGATAGGAAGAGAAATGAGTATCTTATTTTTACTATTCGTCTAGAGTCACATAGCACAGAGGTTAGTAGTAGCTTACACACAGGCTGTATTAACGCACAACAGAGGTCCGCAGACTAAAAATATCACCGTGTTAGGACCCTCAGTAAAACTTGGTACTACCATAAGTATCCCTCACTTTTTTTAACTTTGAGAGCACTGCTAATGTTCTAAGGGATATGTAATTGTATGTAACAGTTGGCTTAATCCAAAGTCAGTGTTTTTCTAGATGAAAACCCTTCTTTTCTGGTAGGACCAGGGTTGGAAGGCAAATCTTTTTCTGTTTTTGTATTTTATCCTACATGCTGTCTTTTTGTTATTTTCTCTGTAACATTTTGGTTATGTTCAAATGTATTTCCTTTCCATTCCTTCCCAGATATATTAACTAAGTTGGCTTCTTTAGCACCAACCAGCCTCAAATTTTAGATAGACATGAGGGGCTTGCAAAATTCTTTAAAGTTGCTGAGAAGCAGTCCACAAGGCCAGATCCACAAAGGCCATACTTCAATAGGGAGGGTGTAAATTGAGTAGAAACTCCAGGGTTTCAGCAAAATTCATTTTGGGGGGTTTTACACTAGAGGTGAATACGGAAAAGGGGGAAATGCAGGGGCAGGGATTATGGAAAATGACTTCATTCTGCTCCAGCCATGACTCTAAGTATTAATATGCATTAGAATTGCCTGATAAATTTATAAATTTGATATTCAGCCCCTATTCCCCAGAAGATTCATTACATTCCAGATGGGTCCTGGAAATCTGCAGAGCTTACATGCACCCCAAGTGATTGTGAAGCAGGTTATCTGAAAATGGTATAGAAACTGGCATGACATGTTGACTTCTAAAAGTTAAGCCATTATTACTCATTTAGTTATTCAATAAATATTTAATGAGTCTCTATACCTCTCCCCCAGTCTTGGCCCTCAAGGAGCTTGGGATGTGGTGAGGGAGGTGGACAAGATAGTAGCCACTTTCAGTTCAGCAAGCTAAGTGGTATGGTGTAAGCATGGGGTGCTAGGAAGAGTATGTACAAAGGTAATCTAACCCAGCCCAGGGTATCATAAACTGCTGGTATCTAAGCTGAAACATGAGGAGTAGAGGAAAAATAGGAGGAGTTCGCCAGTTTTGTGCTTTATTTTTGGCTATGGATCATGGGGATGGGGGTAGGAGAAGGGGTGGGGAATGTGAACAAGAGGTCAGAAGATTCAAGAACTTGTAAGACACATTTTCAGGTCTCAAGAGGCTTAGAATATAATTGGAGAGATAAATGACAGCAGAAGATTTTGGCACTAGATGAAGACAAGAGAAGTGACTTCCTCAGAAGCCTTTTGATTAATTAACAATTGCTGAATAATGCAGTCTTGCCATACTACAGGATTTCTCTGGAGAAAGTATCTAGACTCTTCCAGCAATAAAAATCTGTGATTTATGATTTCATTCTGTAGTGGGAAGAGAAGGCTTCACGGAAGCTGTAAGGATTCACTTGGGCCTTAAAAAATGGGTAGATTTTTGTAACTTTTAATTTGTTTTTATTTTTTATTTTTTTAAAAAGATTTTATTTATTTATTTGAGAGAGAGAGAGAGCACAAACAGGGGGAGTAGCAGACAGAGGGAGAAGGGAGAAGCAGGCTCCCCACTGAGCAGAGAGCCCGATGTGGGGCTTGATCCCAGGACCCTGGGATCATGACCTGAGCCGAAAGCAGACGCTTAACCAACTGAACCACCCAGGTGCCCTTGTAACTTATTATTTTGATATAATTTAAAATTTATGGGAAAGTTACAAGAATAGTACAAGATATCACCTTATACTTTATCCAGATTCACCCGTGTTCACATTTTGCCCCACTTGCACACACAGGTAATTTTTTTCTGAACCATTTTGGAGTAAGTTAGAGACTGTTCACGCCTTTACTTCTATTTTATTTATTTATTTATTTATTTATTTTATTCTTATGTTAATCCCCATACATTACATCATTAGTTTTAGATGAAGTGTTCCATGATTCATTGTTTGTGCATAACACCCAGTGCTCCATGCAGAATATGCCCTCCTCAATACCCACCACCAGGCTAACCCATCCTCCCACCCCCCTCCCCTCTAGAACCCTCAGTTTGTTTTTCAGAGTCCATCGTCTCTCATGGTTCGTCTACCCCTCCGATTTCCCCCCTTCATTCTTCCCCTCCTTCTACCTTCTTCTTTTTTTTTTTTCTTAACATATATTGCATTATTTGTTTCAGAGGTACAGATCTGAGATTCAACAGTCTTGCACAATTCACAGCACTTACCAGAGCACATACCCTCCCCAGTGTCTATCACCCAGTCACCCCATCCCTTCCACCCCACCCCCCACTCCAGCAACCCTCAGTTTGTTTCCTACAATTAAGAATTCCTCACATCAGTGAGATCATATGATACATATCTTTCTCTGTTTGACTTATTTCACTCAACGTAATACCCTCCAGTTCCATCCACGTCGTTGCAAATGTTCACGCCTTTACTTCTAAACACTTTAGTGTATATTTCCCAAGAAAAAGGATGTGCTCTTACATAATCGCAGTAAAATAATCAAACTTAAGACATTCAATGTTGATACAATACTGTTATTTAATCAACAGTGCGTAATCAGATTTTGTCAGTTGTCTCCCAGGATCCATTCCAAATTCATCCACTGCATTTAGTTGTCTGTGTAATTGTTCTCTCATTTTATTTTTTTAAATTTTATTTATTTATGATTATTTTATTTTATTTTTATTTATTTTTTATTTAAATTCAATTAGCAGCATATAGTACATCATCAGGTTTTGAAGTAGTGTTCAATGATTTGTTGTCTGCGTATAACACCCAGTGCTCATCAGGTCATGTGCCCTCCTTTATGCCCATTGTTCTCTCATTTTAAATAGTTCTTTGACCTTTCTTTGTCTTTCGTTATCTTAGCATTTTTGAAAGGTACAAGCCATTTATTTTGTGGAGTGTTCTTCAACTTGGGCTGAGCTAATGTTTCTTTATGATTAGATTCAGGTTATGCATTTTTAGAAGGAAAGAAGTTAGGTGTATCCTCCTTGATGCATTGTAGGATGGGACACTTAATGTAGGTCTGTCCCAGTATTAGTGATATTGACATTGATAACTTAGGATGATGTTCACTAGATTTCTTCACTGTAACATTAATTTTCCCCTTTTTAATAATCAAGAATTTTGTGGGAGATATTTTCAGGCTATGTAAATATCATGTTCTTTATCAAACTTTTATCTGATAGTTTGAGAATCCATTGTTGATTTTCTTTTTTTTTTTAATTTCAAAAATTTGGTTTTTTCCCTAAGTTTTAATTTAAATTCCAGCTCATTAACATACAGTGCAATATTGGTTTCAGGTGTAGAATTTAGTGACTCATCACATACAACACCCAGTTCTCATTACAACAAGTGCCCTTCTAAATACCCATCACCCATTTAATCCATCTCCTACCTACCTCCCCTCTGGTAGCCATCAGTTTTTTCTCTATAGTTAAGAGCCTGTTTCTTGGTTTGCCTCTCTTTTTTGCCCCCACTGTGTTCATTTGTTTTGTTTTTTAAATTCCACATATAAGTGAAATCATATGGTATTTGTCTTTCTTTCTCTGGCTTATTTCACTTAGCATAATATACTCTAGCTCCATCCATATCGTTGCAATGGTAAGATTTCATTCTTTTTTATGGCTGAGTAATATTCCATTATGTATCTATACCACATTTTATTTATCCATTCATCAGTTGATGGGCACTTGGGCTCTTTCCATATTTTGGCTATTGTAGATAATGCTGCTATGAACATCAGGTGCATGTATCCCTTTGAATTAGTATTTTTGAATCCTTTGAGTGAATACCTAGTAGTGTACTTGCTGCATTATAGGGTAGTTCTGTTTTTAACTTTTTTTTTAGGAGCCTCCATACTGTTTTCCAGAGTGGCTGCTCCAGTTTGCATTCTCACTAATAGTGTAAGAGGGTTCTCCTTTCTCTGCACCCTTGCCAATACTTGTTGTTTCCTGTGTTGTTGACTTTAGCCATTCTGACAGGTGTGAGGTGATATCTCATTATAGTTTTGATTTGCATTTCTCTGGTGGTAAGTGATGTTGAGCATCTTTTCATGTGTCTGTTAGCCATCTGTATGTCTTCTTCGGAAAAATGTCTGTTCATGTCTTCTGCCCATTTGTTAACTGGACTATTTGGTTTTTTTGGGTGTTGAGTTATATAAGTTCTTTATGTATTTTGGATACTAACCCTTTACCAGATATGTCATTTGCAAAATCTTCTCCCATTCTATAGGTTGTCTTTTTAGTTTTGTTGATTGTTTTCTTCACTGTGCAGAAGACTTTTATTTTGATGGAGTCCCAGTAGTTTATTTTTGCTTTTGTTTCCCCATTGTTGATTTTCCAACCCATTATTGCTGCTGTATTTATATTACTATATCTATATTACTGTTAGGAAGAGCTTTTCTGGTCCTCCCACCTATGTATTTATTTACTTATATCAGTATGGATTCATGAATCTTCTTTTTAAAAATAAGTTATAATCCACTACTGTCATTATTTATTCTGATGCTCAAATTGTCCCTGATTTTACCTCTGAGAATCCCTTCAAATCGGTTTCTGTATGCTTTTGATAGTCTCTGCCATTCTTTAGATACTTTCTGACTTCTAGAGCAGTATAGTACAACAGGATCATTTTGTACTTTTGCTGCCCCAGTCCTAGAATCCAGAGAGCACTCATTCCTGGTACCCAAATTTGGGTGTACTCATTACTATTGGAGTGTTATTGTTTCTAATTTCTTTGCTAGACAGAGCTAGGAAATATGTATATATATTTTTATATTTGTACTTATTCATATTTATATTTATTTGTATATTACATATACTTATATGTTATATATATTATGTTTCTCTATTTGTCTATCTGTATTTTTAAAAAATGTGATCATAATGATAATGGTACATTTTAGTCTTTCCTTTTTTTCATATTTGCAACTCTAGTCTCTAACAGTGAGAAACCTAGCTGAGAGCAAATACATTTTTAAAAGTCAGAGAGAAATACAGTTTTTGACCTTGAAAAATCTCTGATACATCCAGGTGGAAAAAGGTCTGGATCTTAATTATTTCTAGCAAAGGAAAAATGGCCTTTAACTTGCCGCAATTCATACAGTAGTATAAATGCTAAGGAGGTCAAAGTTGTGGGATCTGCATGGGATTAGGGACTATATATTCCTGTATATGCCTCCCAGTTCCTTCACAAAGAAACTATTATTTCTACCTTCATTTTCGATGGCGGGGAGCTCCCCCAGTGCAAGGTGCTCATATTGATGTCAATAACTCCTTGCCTTCAACAACCAGGTATTTAAGACCAACCTCTGATTGAACTATTTGTAGTATCAGGTGTCTGTACTAGAGACCATGGACTTGGCAATAAATCCTATAACACAAATCTTTCCTTAAAAAAAAAAAAAAGTCTTTTCCAATAAATTTTGGTAAGGAGTTCATCTGTAAGGTTAAATGTAAAAACCTCTTTAAAACCTAATTGCTAAGCCTTTGGTCAAGAATCAAGAAATTTCTTTCCATGACCTTTTATAATCTTTATAATTGTGGACAGACATTATAATGCTAGCCATTGTTGAGCAAGATGGTGATGATGATGATGATGATTTCTTTCTTTTTGTGACATGTTGAAGATGACTTGAGACTGTAAAATCAGGTGCTAGACTATTGGATGACTGTGATTTATTTTTCAGCATGAAAGAAAAACCATTTCATAGCTTCTTACTAAGGTGTGTGGGGCACAAAATGTTTCCAAGTTAGGCCAATACCTGTTTGCTTCTTGTTACTGGAGAAGGAACACTGAGTACAGACATACTTTGGAGATATTGTGGGTTTGGTGCCAGACCACCACAATAAAGTGGGTCAAATGACATTTTTTTAATTTCCTAGTGCATATGAAAGTTATGTCTACCCTATACTGTAGTCTTTTAAGTGTGAAATAACATTATGTCTAAAAAAATGTACATATTTTAAGAAAAAATACTTTATTGCTAAGAAATGCTAACCATCATCTGAACTTTCAATGAAGCATAACCTTTCTTCTGGTGGAGGGTCTTGCCCTGATGACTGCTTGGGTCTTGCCCTGATGACTGCTTGGGTCTTGCCTTGATGGCTGCTGACTGAACAGGGTGGTGGTTACTGAAGGTTGGGGTGACTGCAGTATTTTCTTAAAATAAGACAAGAGTGAAGTTTGTCGCATTGATGGAGTCTTCCTTTCATGAACGATTTCTCTGTAGCATGCAATGCTGTTTGATATTATTTTATCCAGAGTAGAACTTCTTTCAAAATTGGAATCAATCCTCTCAACCCCTGCCCCTGCTTTATCAACTAAGTTTATGTAATATTTAAATCATTTTGTGTCATTTCGACCATCTTCAGAGCATCTTCACCAGGAGTAGGTTCCATCTCCAGAAACCACTTTCTTTGTTCGTTCATAAAAAGCTACAACTCATCCATTCAAGTTTGATCATGAGATTATAGGCATTCAGTCTCATCTTCAGGCTCCACTTTTGATTCTAGTTCTCTTGCTATTTGCGCCACATCTGCAGTTACTTCTTCTACTTAGGTCTACTTAGGTCACCTCAAAATCATCCATGAAGGTTGGACTCATTTTCTTCCAAACTCCTCTTAATGTTGATATTTTGACTTTTAACTATGAATCACATATTCTGAATGGCATGTAGAATGGTGAATCCTTTCCAGAAGGCTTTGCATTTACTTTGCAGGGATCCAGAGGCAGAGGAGTCACTATTTGTACTAGCAATCACCTTACAAAATGCATTTCTTAAATAATAAGACCTGGAAGTCAAAATCACTCTTGATCCATGAGCTGCAGAATGGATGTTGTGTTAGCAGACATGAAAATAACATGAATCTCATTGTTCATCTCCATCAGAGCTCTTGGGTGGCCAGGTGCATTGTCAATAAGCAGTAATATTTTGAAGGGAATCTTTCTGAGCCATAGGTCTCAACAGTGGGCTTAAAATTTTCAGTAAACCATGTTATCAACAAATGTGCTGACACCTGGGCTTTGTTGCTTTATTTATGGAGCACAGGCAGAATAGATTTAGCCTAATTCTTTTTTTTTTAAAGATTTTATTTATTTATTTGAGAGAGAGAATGAGACAGAGAGAGCATGTGAGAGGGGGGAGGGTCAGAGGGAGAAGCAGACTCCCTGCTGAGCAGGGAGCCTAATGCGGGACTTGATCCCTGGACTCCAGGACCATGACCTGAGCCGAAGGCAGTCGCTTAAACAACTGAGCCACCCAGGCACCCCGAGCCTAATTCTTAAGGGCCCTAGGTTTTTCAGAGGGGTAAATGAGTACTGGTTTCAACTTCAAGGAACCAGCTGCATTAGCCCCTAACAAGGGAATCAGCCTGTTCTTGGAAGCTTTGAAGCCAGGCATTGACTTCTCCTCTCTAGCTGTGAAAGTCCCAGATGGCATCTTCTTCCAACAGACTGTTCTTCCATTACATTGAAAATCTGTTGTTGATTGTAGCCACCTTCATTAATTCTCTTAGCTAGATCTTCTGGATAACTTGCTGCAGCTTCTACATCGGCACTTGTTGCTTCCCCTTGTACTTTTATGTTATGGAGATGGCTTCTTTCCTTAAACCTCACAAACCAACTTCTCCTGGCTTCAGACTTTGCTTCTGCAGCTTCCTCACCTCTCTCAGCCTTTACGGAACTGGAGAGAGTTAGGGCCTTGCTGTGAATTAGGCTTTGGTTTAAGTGAATGTTGTGGCTGGTTTGATCTTCTATCCAAACCATTAACACTTTCTCTGTATCAGCAATAAGGCTGTTTCCCTTTCTTATCATTCTTGTGTTCACTGGAGTAGCACTTTACCTTTCCTTCAAGAACTTCTCCTTTGCATCCACAACTTGGCTAACTGGTACAGGAAGCCTAGCTTTTGGCCTGTCTCAGCTTTTGATGTGCCTTCCTAGCTAAGTTCTGTTGTTTCTAGCTTTTGATTTAAAGTGAGAAATGAGTGATATCTTTTCACTTGAACACTTAGAGGTCATTGTAGGGCTATTCATTGGCCTCATTTCAATATTGTTGTGTCTCAGGGACTAGAGAGGCCCGAGGACAGGGAGATGGGGGATCAGCTCATTGTTGGAGCAGTCAGAACACATACGACATTTATGGATTAAGTTCATTGTCTTATATGGCCGTGGCACCCCAAAATAATTGCAATAGTAACATCAAAGATCACTGATCACAGATCACCGTAACAAACATAATAATACTGAAAAATTTAGAAATAGTGTGAGAATTACCAAAATGTGACCCAGAGACATAAAGTGAGCAAATGCTGTTGGAAAAATGGCACCTGTAGACTTGCTCTATGGGGTTGCCACAAGCCTTCAATTGGTAAAAAAAAACCCAGTATCTCTGAAGTGCAGAAATTGAAGCAAAGTACAACAAAGTTTACCTGTACTTGATGAACAAATTCTGTCTGCCTAGGGAAATGATACTGTGTCAATTGGAAAGAAAACTCTCCCTCTTTCAAGTAAATAGTATTTGCATAATATAATGCTTTCACTGAAACCTTGGTGCAAAAATACAGGTTGTTTTTTTGGAGTGACGGAACTTGGAAAAACTTGGCCTGTGCAAGGGGAAAGGCCATGAGTTCTGAGCTAGGTCTAACAATTATGTCTGAAGTGAGGAAATGAAGTATTTACATCAGGACCAACCCTTTTTGCCTTTTAAAGGGAACAGCAAGGCAGGCTGGCAGAGGGCAGGCCTGAAACAAATACCTTGTCTATTGAGTGCAGCATCTTTCTGAGCTCCTTTTTCCTTTTTTTTTTTTTTTAAAGATTTTATTTATTAATTTGACAGAGAGAGACAGCAAGAGCAGGAACACAAGCAGGGGGAGTGGGAGAGGGAGAAGCAGGCTTCCCGCAGAGCAGGGAGCCAGACGTGGGGCTTGATCCCAGGACCCTGGGATCACGACTGGAACTGAAGGCAGACGCTTAACGACTGAGCCACCCAGGCACCCCTCATTTTTCCTTTAGATCAGAATTAGGTTTTGGGGCCAGAGCCAGGCTAATCAATAAATGCAGTGGGTGTTGCTTTATGTCTTCTGTTACTCATCTAGGATCTTCTTCACATATTCCCCAAAGGCTGACACTCCATTAACAAACGACCCGTCCTTTGTTCCATAATAATTTTGTAATACAAAAACCGAAATAATGAACATAAAACACATAACATGGTGTGTGTCACATAGAAAATATTCAGTGTTGACCAGTAATGATGATTATTCTGCTGTTGTGAAAGTTTCTGCACAAAACAGGATGTTAGAAATGTCACATCATTTCCTTTAGATAAAATTAAATTTAGTCTGAAGTCTCCTGTATGCTGGTTGGCAGGAAATCTACTCTCAGTCATTATTAGACTACCCCCATCTCAATCTGTGGGGCCTAATAGAGAAAAAAAACTAATTGTCTAAGCACAAATGTCTACTTGATGTTAGGGTCTCTGGGCATGTCTGCTCTGCTTGGTCCTGCAGACTCTGGAGCATGCCCTGAGGCCAAAGGCCCAGACTCCTGCAGGATCATACTTAGTGCCTCTCCACTGAGGTCCTGCACGCTCTCCTTTGTGTGAGGGGTGGACTCAGGCCCAGTCCTGTGAGAGCTACTCAGAAGCTGTCCTGGTGTTGGGGTTTCCCTCTCTCCTGCTGTTTTCTTCTCTCTTCTTTATCCCCATGTCATGTTTGCAAAGGTTCTTTCCCTTCACCCTACAGTAGGATTGCCAGATTTAGCAAAAAACAAAACAGGAGAAGTCACCCAGTTAAATTTGGATTTCAGCTAAACAATGAATAACTTTTTAGCATAAGTGTGCCCCTAGCAATGCTTGGGACATATTTACACTAAAAAGATGGTTACTTATCTGCAATTCACATTTAACCGGGCACCCTCTATTTCTCCTGCAGCTCTACCCTAAGATCTCCTGCATTTGAAAGACCCAGAAATAGAAGTTGTGTGTAGGATTGTGTCTTTTCAGTGCATATCTTCAGTGAGGTAGAGAGAAAAGTCTGGATCAACTTAAAAGGTGTAGGGAAAAAACTCAGCATGGACAAACACAAAATACATCCCTAAGTAATCCTTACGCTCATCATTATGTTCACCATCTTCATCATTGCCCATGGTGAGTTGCTGCTTAAGAGTCAATCCCCCTGGGGAAGGCAATATTAATGGATCCTTTCCTGAGTATGGCTTTTTTTTTTTTTTTAAAGATTTTGTTTATTTATTTGACAGAGAGAGACACAGCGAGAGAGGGAACACAAGAAGGGGGAGTGGGAGAGGGAGAAGCAGGCTTCCCGCGGAGCAGGGAGCCCGATGCGGGGCTCGATCCCAGGACCCTGGGATCATGACCCGAGCTGAAGGCAGACGCTTAACGACTGAGCCACCCAGGCACCACCTCCTGAGTATAGTTTTAATTAAGATAAAGGAGAAGGAGAAATGAGCAGGCACAGGAAGTCTGCAAGCTGGGAAACTGGAACAGGAAGCGAGGGGAAGAGGCACAGAGAGCTTAGGGTCATGAGGGCAACTTCACACCTCACACCTTCACTGGCTGGCCTGATACGGGGCATTATGGGTAGTATACAATGGTGGAACGAACACTGACCTGATTCTATTCAACTTCCAGCACTGCCACTACCACCACCAAGCTGTGTAGCCTGGGCAAGTCACTTGACTTGTCTCTGCAGCTGAGGCCTCTCTCGTGAGAGTCAAGCCCAGATGTACTCTTGAATGCTTTATAGGTGCCCCAGAGTTGACATTTGCAAATGCAAACTCATCCTCTTCCTCTCCAGACCTGCCCTTTGGGTGTTCTCTGTGTTAGTGCCATGACACCAGCATCTGCCCAGGCATCGAGGCAGGACACCCACCTGTCATCCTAGACCTGGCAGGGAAGAATTATCCCTAGTGGTTGCCAGAATGGGTCAGGCTCGTCTGTCTCGCTAGGTATGTATCTCCCACCCCTTTCAGTGCTATCAAAAGTGAGGACCTTCTCAGACAGGAGATATCTTTTCCAAGAGGACAAAGTCACTCTGAGGTGGCCAGAGAAAACAGGACATGTCTCTTCTGTACATTGGAGAGAAAATTGAATTAGATGCAGTCCTGTACCTTTTATAATGACTTTGTGATAATCCACTTTACCTTTTTCTTTTTCCCCCCCAAACATTAAGGATTTTTTTTAAAATTGAGGAATAATTGATGTATAACATTATATTAGCTTCAGGTGTACAATGTAATGCTTTGATATTTATATATATTCTGAAATGATCACCACAGTATGTCTAGTTAATATTCAATCTCCCTTTTCTTGAAGTGACTTTAATGAGTCTCTGTTCCTATCTATTAAAAGAGCTTAATAAACAGAAAATCACTTTACTTTCTTTTTCTCAATGGACATATTTTCCAGGAGATGTGGAATAAAATTAGGGAGGCAGGGCATATACTAGGGTCTACATCCTGGGAAACTTCTAGTGTTTTTTAGAATCAAAAATACATGTTAGAATATACCACAGTGGCAATTTCATCAGTAATACCCCAACCATCAGAGAGTTATTTTAAATGAATCCATTGAGATTAGAGTCTAACAGAACAAGGTAAGAAGGCATCTGAAAATAATTAACTAATATTCTCTACTCTTGAAATAGCTTCTCTTCCCCAGGAGAGAGGAAAGAAGCCAATAATAGGGGAATGGATGAGAAAGCACAATACTACTTTGCAGTTCCTGCTTGGAAAGATTAAAAAAAAAATCATTCATAATCACATGCTCTTTTCTAGTTGTTTCATGGTAAGGATATGGCAAAAGGATGAGAGGAAGAGCAGAGTCCTTAGCCATGTTTGAAAAATGGTTAAATTGTTGGGAAGAGGGGGAAAATCTCATTTTAATGATCCCAGAGAAATACAACCTAAGTGAAATCATGTCATGGTGGTTTTGAATTATTCCAGCCCAGTCAATGGAGAGGTTCAAATAGCCTGAAGCAATTAGGTTAATTTATTACAAAATCACCCTAGGGGAGAATACACACACACACACACACTACTTTATATTTTATATATTTATGTATATGAGGTGTTATCTGTTTAAAATATATATCTGTTTAAAAAATATATTTTATATATTTATGTATATGAGGTGTTATCTGTTTAAAAAATATATACTTAAAATATAAAGTTTGACACTCTTCAAACAAAAATCAGATTCAGAATTAAGTGTGTATCTTCAGCCAACTGTGATAGGCAACTCATAAACATGATAGGATTTGAATGTAGAAGGCAGGTGTTTTCTGTCTTTTCAGTTCCACAAAAATCCAGTCTGTGTGTATATTTGTGTGTGTACATGCTTATGATTCCTTCCTTTAGAGTTTGTAATCATCCCACTCTACTTGTGCCTCTCAGATCTTTAGCCAGAAAAATAGTCTGGAGTTGATAACTGCCATTCCAATACTGGGTCCTAGCCAGAAATTGTTAGTGAGTTTAATAAAGGTGTACCTTAAGATACTGTTTATTGAGTGTCTACTAAGTTCTAAGTACCTTCTTTATGACAATCTGCTGGTTCAGAATTTTATCTACTTTATAGGCTAGGTATAAGGTTAAGTCACGTACTCAGGATCACATTTTTTTTTTTTTATTTTCAAGTTTTATATTTATTTATTTTTTTATTCTTATGTTAATCCCCATACATTACATCATTAGTTTTAGATGAAGTGTTCCATGATTCATTGTTTGTGCATAACACCCAGTGCTCCATGCAGAATGTGCCCTCCTCAATACCCACCACCAGGCTAACCCATCCTCCCGCCCCCCTCCCCTCTAGAACCCTGTTTGTTTTTCAGAGTCCATCGTCTCTCATGGTTCGTCTACCCCTCCTATTTCCCCCGCTTCATTCTTCCCCTCCCGCTACCTTCTTCTTCTTCTTTTTTTTTTTCTTAACATATATTGCATTATTTGTTTCAGAGGTACAGATCTGAGATTCAACAGTCTTGCACAATTCACAGCGCTTACCAGAGCACATACCCTCCCCAGTGTCTATCACCCAGTCACCCCATACCTCCCACCCTACCCCCCACTCCAACAACACTCAGTTTGTTTCCTGCGATTAAGAATTCCTCATATCCCAGTGAGATCATATGATACATGTCTTTCTCTGTTTGACGTATTTCACTCAACATAATACCCTCCAGTTCCATCCACATCGTTGCAAATGGCAAGATCTCATTCCTTTTGATGGCTGCATAATATTCCATTGTATATATATACCACTTCTTCTTTATCCATTCATCTTTCGATGGACATCTTGGCTCTTTCCACAGTTTGGCTATTGTGGACATTGCTGCTATAAACATCGGGGTGCACATACCCCTTCGGATCCCTACTTTTGTATCTTTGGGGTAAATACCCAGTAGTGCAATTGCTGGATCATAGGGTAGCTCTATTTTCAACTTTTTGAGGAACCTCCATACTGTTTTCCAGAGTGGCTGCACCAGCTTGCATTCCCACCAACAGTGTAGGAGGGTTCCCCTTTCTCCGCATCCCCGCCAACATCTGTCGTTTCCTGACTTGTTAATTTTAGCCATTCTGACTGGTGTGAGGTGGTATCTCATTGAGGTTTTGATTTGGATTTCCCTGATGCTGAGCGATATTGAGCATTTTTTCATGTGTCTGTTGGCCATTTGGATGTCTTCTTTGGAAAAATGTCTGTTCATGTCTTCTGCCCATTTCTTGATTGGATTCTTTGTTCTTTGGGTGTTGAGTTTGATGAGTTCTTTATAGATTTTGGATACTAGCCCTTTATCTGATATGTCATTTGCAAATATCTTCTCCCATTCTGTCGGTTGTCTTTTGGTTTTGTTGACTGTTTCCTTTGCTTTGCAAAAGCTTTTTATCTTGATGAAGTCCCAATAGTTCATTTTTGCCCTTGCTTCCCTTGCCTTTGGCGATATTTCTGGGAAGAAGTTGCTTCGGCTGAGGTCAAAGAGGTTGCTGCCTGTGTTCTCCTTTAGGATTTGGATGGACTCCTGTCTCACATTGAGGTCTTTCAACCATTTGGAGTCTATTTTTGTGTGTGGTGTAAGGAAATGGTCCAGTTTCATTCTTCTGCATGTGGCT
>NW_023270244.1:3044132-3046444 GCF_011800145.1 Mirounga leonina
CTTATATAATTGGCTGCTCCCATGTTAGGGGCATAGATATTTACAATTGTTAGATCTTCTTGTTGGATAGATCCTTTAAGTATGATATAGTGTCCTTCCTCATCTCTTATTATAGTCTTTGGTTGAAAATCTAATTTGTCTGATATAAGGATTGCTACCCCAGCTTTCTTTTGGTGTCCATTAGCATGGTAAATGGTTTTCCACCCCCTCACTTTCAATCTGGGGGTGTCTTTGGTTCTAAAATGAGTCTCTTGCAGACAGCATATCGATGGGTCTTGTTTTTTAATCCAGTCTGTTAGCCTGTGTCTTTTGATTGGGGCATTTAGCCCATTTACATTCAGGGTAACTATTGAAAGATAGGAATTTAGTGCCATTGTATTGCCTGTAAGGTGACTGTTACCACATATTGTCTGTGTTCCTTTCTGGTCTATGTTGCTTTTAGGCTCTCTCTTTGCTTAGAGGACCCCTTTCAAGATTTCCTGTAGGGCTGGTTTTGTGTTTGCAAATTCCTTTAGTTTTTGTTTGTCCTGGAAGCTTTTTATCTCTCCTTCAATTTTCAATGACAGCCTAGCTGGATAGAGTATTCTTGGCTGCATATTTTTCTCATTTAGTGCTCTGAATACATCCTGCCAGTCCTTTCTGGCCTGCCAGGTCTCTGTGGATAGGTCTGTTGCCAATCTAATGTTACTACCCTTGTAGGTTACATATCTCTTCTCCCGAGCTGCTTTCAGGATTTTCTCTTTGTCTATGAGACTCGTAAGTTTTACTGTTAGATGTCGGGGAGTTGACCTATTTTTATTGATTTTGAGAGGGGTTCTCTGTGCTTCCTGGATTTTCATGCCTGTTTCTTTCCCCAAATTAGGGAAGTTCTCTGCTATAATTTGCTCCATTATACCTTCTGGCCCTCTCTCTCTTTCTTCTTCTTCTGGGATCCCAATTATTCTAATGTTGTTTCATCTTATGGTATCGCTTATCTCTAGAATTCTGCCCTCGTGATCCAGTAGTTGTTTATCTCTCTTTTTCTCAGCTTCTTTATTTTCCATCATTTGGTCTTCTATATTACTGATTCTCTCTTCTGCCTCATTTATTCTATCACTTAGCGCCCCCATTTTTTATTGCACCTCATTAATAGCCTTTTTGATTTCTACTTGGTTGGATTTTAGCTCTTTTACTTCTCCAGAAAGGGTTTCTCTAATAACTTCCATATTTTTTTCAAGCACAGCTAGTATCTTTAAAGTGATGATTCTGAACTCTAGATCTGACGTCGTACTAATGTCCGTATTGAGTAGGTCCCTGGCAGTCGATACTACCTCTTGTTCTTTTTGTTGAGGTGATTTTTTCCGTCTTGTCATTTTGTGCAGAGGAGAATAGATTAATGAGAGAACAAAATGCTAGCAGAGTAACCACGTCCCCAGAAAATATACTCTAAACAAATCAGAAAAGACCTGAAGCAGTGGGATAAGAAAGGGAAAGAGAGAAAAAAGAAAAAGAAAAAGAAAAAAAAGAAAAAAAGATAAAAACAAAAACAAACAAAACAACAACAACAACAAAACCAGAATGTGATCAAATATGATCTATATGGTATATAGATCAGTGCCACACACTAGATTTGGGGTGTATTTTGGTCTTTTAGAAGAAAGTGCCTCCCAAAATTTTAAAGAAAGAAAAACTTATATATGTACAAAAATAAGGGTTGATATGATGAAGGGATGGAATATGACTGTAAAAATGGAAATTATAAAAAATTTTATAAAAGGAATTGATAAGAAGTTGTTTGAAAAAAGAAAGAAGAGGATTTAAAAAAAGAAAAAAGAAAAAGAAAAAAAAGGGAGAGGATGTGATCAGGCAGGGGAATAGAAAACACCATATACTAGAGATTTAGGGTATATTTTAATTTGTTAGAAGAAACTATCTCAAAATTTTAAAGAGAGAACAACTTATATATATAAGCCAAAAATATGGGTAACTACTATGAAGGGATAGAATATGACTCTAAAAATGAAAAATAAAAATGTTTTTTTTGAAAAAAAGGGATTGATAAGATGTTGGTTGAAAAAGGGAAAAAGAAAAATTCAAAAAGAAATAAAAAGACAAAAAGGCAGTTAAAAAAAAATTAACTTTAAAAGACTAAAGAATCATGGTAAAAAAGCCGTGAATTCTATGTGCAGTACTCCCCTAGCGCTGGAGTTCTGCCATTCTCATTGATCGGTAAACTTGGTCTTGGCTGGCTGTTCTTGCTGATCTTCTGGGGAGGGGCCTGTTGCTGTGGTTTCCAAATGTCTCTGCCGGAGGCGGAACTGCCCCGCCCTTGC